>NC_140217.1:18785656-18835656 GCF_951802725.1 Rutilus rutilus | reverse complement strand
TAACGTAATATTGACGGAAGGCAAAAGGCGGAACTCTAAGCGGGAGTGCGTGCAGTCTGTGGCGCGCACATAACAGAGAAGTTTCTTCTGCTCACCAAGGCTGCATTTATTTGATTAAAAATACAAACAAAAACAGTAATATTGTAAAATAGTATTCCAATTTAAAACAGCTGCTTTCTATTTTAATATATTTTAAACTGTTATTTATTCCTGTGATCAAAGCTGAGTTTTCAGCATCATTACTCCAGTCGTCACTGTCACATGATCCTTCAGAAATTATTCTAATATGATGATTGATACTCAAGAAACATTCATTATTATTTTAAATGTCGAAAACAGTTGTGTACAGTCTTTGATGAATAGAAAGTTCAAAAGAACAGCATTTATCTGAAATCTAAAGCTTTTGTAACGTTAAACACTACCGCTCAAAAGTTTGTGGTTAGTAATAATTAAAATTTTATTTTTGGGGGAAAGAAATAAAATAAATCAGTACTTTTATTTATGAAGGATGAGTTAAACTGATCAACAGTTACAGTAAAGACATTTATAATGTTAAAAATATATATATTTGAAATATATGCTGTTCTTTTGAACTTTACATTCATCAAAGCATTTTGAAAAAAAAAAAATCTGTACACAACTGTTTTCAACATTGAAAATAATAATGAATATTTATTGAGCATCAATCATCATATTAGTATGATTTCTGAAGGATCATGTGACACTGAAGACTTGAGTAATGATGCTGAAAACTCAACTTTGATCACAGAAATGAATTACTATGTAAAATATTTAAAATTGAAAACAGCTGTTTTAAATTGGAATAATATTTCACAATATTACTGTTTTTGTTTGTATTTTTAATCAATAAATGCAGCCTTGGTGAGCAGAAGAGACTTCTCCTAAAAACATTAAAAATCTTACTGACCCCAAACTTTTGAACAATAATATATATATATATATATATATATATATATATATATATATATATATATATATATATATATATATATATATATATATATATGTATGTGTATGTGTATGTATGTATGTATGTATATATATATATATATATATAAATATAGCTGCGAGCAGCGATGGAGGGCCAAAGCCGGCGGTACCGCCACCCCGGTGCCTTTAGGTAACTAAAGGCACCGGGGTTGCGGTGCCACCGGCTTGGGCCCGTAATCGCTGCTCGCAGCTATATTTATTATTATTGTTGTTCAAGGGTTCGGGGGCTTTTGGGACCCTTAACAGACTCAAAAACTCATGAAACTTTGCACACAGGTCAGAACCCGCGGCCATTAGGGCCGGGCTGAAGCTGGTACCCGGGCGTGGCAGGGGGGCTCAACAGCGCCCCCTAGAACACAATCTTAAATCTTGGACACATACAAGAACGTATTAGTATGAAACTCGGTACACATATAGATCTCATCGGGCCGAACAACTTTCGCACTCTAAGTTATTAGCTCTGCCCAACAGGAAGTCAGCTATTATGGGTTGTTTGAAAAACGCATGCTGTGGAATTTAATGTACTCCTCCTAGGGAATTGATCCGATCCACACCAAACTCGGTCAGCATGAAGTCAAGACATTGAGGATGCTAAATTGCGGACGGATTTTTGATATCTCGAACGGTTTGGCCGTGGCGATGAAACGAATTTATAGCGAGAAAAGATAAACAGGAAGTGTGTTATAACTTCTGCATACATTAACTGATCTTGATGAAACTTCCGCAGTGTGTTCGTTGTAAGAGGCCGATCACATGGATGTGACTATTGTGAGTCAAAGTTATAGCGCCACCAACTGGCAGCAGGAAGTGTGTCACTTTCAAAATGCTTTGAAATCACCCTCTTATTTTTACCCAATTTGCTTCAAACTTTATGTGTATAATGTAGACACACAGCAGATGTAGACCTGTGAAAGGTTTATTGATATCTTAAATACTGTTGCCGTGGCAACGCATCAAACTTTAATATTCTTTTCAGATGCTTTTGAGACTCTTAACATACTTGAAATTGGATGAAACTCGACAGACACATCACATTTATTAGCCGGTAGACATGTGCAAAGTTTCAGAAACGGGCGTGGTGAGGGGCTCAGTAGCGCCACCTTTAGTCAAAAATGGGGGCTTAGTTTTAAGTAGAGTCACAAAAATCGTTATGTATATTGTTCTCATCAAGCCGGACAACTTTCTAATTTATAGTCATAAGCTGTGACCAACAGGAAGTGAGATATTTTGGTTTGAATGTGATTTTTTGTAGAATTCTCTCCCTCTCTCTCTCTGCCTCTGCGTCTCTGTGTGTGTGAGGGGTGGGGGGATTTGTCTCTTGAGTGAGGTTTGTTTAAAATTCCTGTTTTTCAAGGTTTCAGAGGCTTTTGGGGCCTTTAACGTGCTCGAAAACTCTTGAAACTTTGCACAAAGGTCAGAACCCGCGGCCATCAGGGCCGGGCTGAAGCTGGTACACGGGCGTGGCAGGGGGGCTCAACAGCGCCCCCTGGAACGGGATCCGAACACGTGTCCATAAATCAAACACGCTTGCATGTAATAATATGAAACTCGGTACACATGTAGATCTCATCGGGCCGAACAACTTTCGTGCTCTAAGTTTTACGCCAGCCCAACAGGAAGTCGGCTATTATGGGTTGTTTGGAAACGCATGGTCTGGTATTTGAAACACTTCTCCTAGGGAATTCACCCGATCGCCACTAAACTCGGTGGGAATGAAGTCAAGACATTGAGGATGCTAAATTGCGGACGGATTTTTGATATCTCAAACGGTTTGGCCGTGGCGAGGAAACGAATTTATGGCGAATAATGGAAACAGGAAGTGTGTTATAACTTCTGCATACATTAACTGATCTTGATGAAACTTCAGCAGTGTGTTCGTGGTAAGAGGCCGATCACATGGATGTGACTATTGTGAGTCAAAGTTATGGCGCCACCAACTGGCAGCAGGAATATGTCACTTTCAAAATGCTTTGAAATCACCCTCTTATTTTTACCCGATTTGCTTCAAACTTTATGTGTATAATGTAAACACACGGCAGATGTAGACCTGTGAAAGGATTTTTGATATCTTTAATACTGTTGCCGTGGCAACGCTTCAAACTTTAATATTCTTTTTTGATGCTTTTGAAACTCTTAACATACTTGAAATTGGATGAAACTCGACAGACACATCACATTTATTAGCCAGTAGACATGTGCAAAGTTTCAGAAACGGGCGTGGTGAGGGGCTCAGTAGCGCCACCTTTAGTCATAAGTGGGGGGGTTAGTTTTATCAACAGCAACAAAACTTGGTATGTGTATTGTTCTCATCAAGACGGACAACTTTCTAATTTACATGAACTATCTCTGACCAACAGGAAGAGAGATATTTTGGTTTGAATGTGGATATTCTGAAGAATTTTCTCTCCCTCTCTCTGTGTCTCTGTGTGTGTGAGGGGAGGGGGGGATTTGACTATTGCTTTTACATTGTTAATCAAGGTTTCAGGGGCTTTTGGGGTCCTTAACGTGCTCAAAAACTCTTGTAACTTTGCACACAAGTCAGAACCCCCTGCCATCAGGGACGGGCTGAAGCTGGTATCCGGGCGTGGCAGGGGGGCTCAACAGCGCCCCCTTGAACGGGGGTCCCAAAACTTGGTCCATAGATCAAACACGCTTGCATTAATTAATATGAAACTCGGTACACATATAGATCTCATCGGGCCGAACAACTTTCCCCTGGTCAAGTTTTACGCCAGCCCAACAGGAAGTCGGCTATTATGGGTTGTTTGGAAAACGCTTGCTGTGGAATGCGAAGTACTCCTCCTAGAGAATTCATCCAATCCCCACCAAACTCGGTGTGCATGAAGTCAAGACATTGAGGATTCTAAATTGCGGACGGATTTTTGATATCTCGAACGGTTTGGCCGTGGCGAGGAAACGAATTTATGGCGAGAAAAGAGAAACACGAAGTGGTATAACTTCTGCATACATTAACTGATCTTGATGAAACTTCACCAGTGTGTTCGTGGTAAGAGGCCGATCAGATGGATGTAACTATTGTGAGTCAAAGTTATAGCGCCACCAACTGGCAGCAGGAAGTGTGTCACTTTCAAAATGCTTTTGACAAAAGTGGGGGGGTTAGTTTTACCCACAGTTTTAAAAATCAGTACGTACATTGGTCTCATCGAGCCGGACAACTTTCTAATATACAGTTATTAGCTTCGACCAATAGGAAGTCAGATATTTTGGTTTGAATGTGAATTTATTTGCAAATTCAGCCTCTGCTTTTTACCCACTCCTGCTAAGTGTTTTTTTTTTTATTCACACCAAACTTTTTTAACACGATGAAAATACATTAAAGATGCTAAATTGTGAACGGATATTAAATAGTTCAAACGGTTTTGACATGGCGAGGGATTAAAATAATGTCAAAAAAGGAATCAGAAAACATCTCATATCTTCTTAAAATTTAATTATACACCATTTATTTTTATATAAAATTATACAAATATCAGAACTAAACCGAAACAGAACTAGTTTTGGGTTTATTCAGTTTTTTTCAATTCAAGAATTATGTACAAGTTTAAAATCAGCCAGAATGCGCTATTTAGTAAAAAAAAAAAAGTCATACATAGGGCTATACTGCCCTCTTGTGTTCAAAATCAGGTAGGCCCATTGTATATTGTATTTATATATAAATATAATAGCGATGTGACTGAGAATTTTTTCCCACTGGTTAATTGATGTGTGACACCGCGGCGGGGGCTTTTAAATCGCTAACTTAAAGGGATACTCCACTTTAAATGGAAAATTCTGTCATCATATACTCACCCTCATGTTGTTTCAATCCTTTATTAATTTCTTTCTTCTGCTGAACAGAAAGGAAGATATTTAGAAGAATGTCAGTAACCAGACAGTTTCTGGTCTCATTGACTTCCATAGTATACATTTTTTTCCTACTATGGAAGTCAATGGGATCAGAAACTGTCTGGTTACTGACATTCTCCTAAATATCTTCCTTTCTGTTCAGCAGAAGAAAGAAATTCATAAAGGATTAAAACAACATGAGGGTGAGTATATGATGAGCGAAAGTGAAATACGGACATCCTAAAAAACATTCACTCTGTTCTGCTCGTTCCTCGCTGTAGACGTGTTATTGCCCATGCAGCCGTGAGCATTTTAGTTTCATTTAAAAAATAGCGCCATTTCGGGGGTGGGATTGCTTGAATGTTTTTTTACAAAAGCACAATGTTGTGTTTTATTGCGAGTGTACATAAATATAAGGGTGTATTCACACCAGGAAAGTCCGATAGTTCACTTGCTTTGGTCCGGACCAAATAGAATGTTGATTTTTTTTTGTTTGGTACGGTTCGTTTTCACACTGCTCTTTTTACAAGTGAACCAAAATGTGTAAACAAAACCACACGTGTGCTAAGGTCGTCCATTCATTGGACAGGAATTCTCAAGCAGGGAAAAGCAGGAAGTGCAAAAAAAAGCAAAAAAAAAAAAAAAAGCAGGAGATATTTCGTAATGTAATCGCCTATTTGTTATTTTACTGATTTGGTGTTATTCTTTACAAACGCAATATGAAGAAACTATGGTAGTATAGATAAAAGCCCGCCCGCACTGACAATTGATTGCTTGGGTCCTTACATGCGCTTCGTGAGGCACACTAGCTGGCACACACACGCAAGGTCTCTCGCTCCCTCTCTCTGCCGTGTGCGCACTCTTGCTCGCTCGCTCTAGATTTCCGGAGATTTTAAATGATTTGCGGGCATTCATGCGCTTCTATCGACATGCGGGAGACTGCCGGAACTTCCGGGAGACTTTGGATGTCTGTATAATAAGACACCATTATGCCAAAATGTCAGTTTTGTTAAGTATCCTCATAAGAGCAGTCAAATAAAAAGACGCAGTTTTCTGCAGTTGGGTCGGTTCATGTTCACACCGTAAATGAACCGTACCAGAGTTCGTTTGGAACCGTACCGAGACCACCTCTTCAGCTGGGTCTCGGTTCGATTGTTTGGTCCGCACCCGAGTTCGATTGCTGTATTCACACCTGCCCAAAAGGTCCGCACCAAGGGGGGAAACGAACTAGAGTTCGATTCAATCGAACCAAACAAGGCAGGTGTGAATACACCCTAAGTAAACACAGTGCAGTTTAAATGATGTCCTGTATGAACAAACTGACGGAGTAGCCTATGTTTTTATGTTTCCACTGTTCGATCGCGCCCACGCCTCACACACACACACACACACACACACACACACACACACACACACACACTGTGCATTCCAGCATTGCAATCTTGACATCGCAGCCGGTTCATTACAGCCGTAATAAAATATAATAATAAATATAAATAGTCAACCTATTTGCAGCAAATGATGGTAGATTTTAGATCAATATATTTGTTTTCCTTACAATTTTAATTAACACTAACTTTATTCTCATCTGAATTATAAATAATTTATTTCTGTATAAAATAATACTACCATTAAAAAATACATTTGATTGTCTTTTTTAATCAATGGAGAATGTGTGACTTAAAAATAAACAGATTAGTGCTTGGTTTGAGGACAAGAAATGAAAACCAATGCAATATGATGAATGTCCAAAAACGTTCGCTCTTCTCTGCCCGTTCCTCGCCTCGCCATATATATATATATATATATATATATATATATATATATATATTTTTTTTTTATTCATTTATTTATTTTTTGTTACATATATAATGTATATATTATATTTTTTTTGTTACATATATATATATATATATATATATAAATATAGCTGCGAGCAGCGATGGAGGGCCCAAGCCGGTGACACCGCCACCCCGGTGGCTTTAGTGTAACTAAAGGCACCAGGGTGGCGGTGCCACCGGCTTGGGCCCGCCATCGCTGCTCGCAGCTATATTTATTATTATTATTATTATTGTTCTTCAAGGGTTCGGGGGCTTTTGGGGCCTTTAACGTGCTCAAAAACTCATGAAACTTTGCACGCAGGTCAGAACCCCCGGCCATTAGGGCCGGGCTGAAGCTGGTACCCGGGCGTGGCAGGGGGGCTCAACAGCGCCCCCTGGTACGGAATCCGAACACTTGTCCATAAATCAAACACGCTTGCATGTAATAATATGAAACTCGGAACACATATAGATCTCATCGGGCCGAACAACTTTCGTGCTCTAAGTTTTACGCCAGCCCAACAGGAAGTCGGCTATTATGGGTTGTTTGGAAACGCATGCTGTGGAATTTAATGTACTCCTCCTAGGGAATTCATCCAATCGCCTCCAAACTCGGTCAGCATGAAGTCAAGACATTGAGGATGCTAAATTGCGGACGGATTTTTGATATCTCGAACGGTTTGGCCGTGGCGAGGACACGAATTTATGGCGAATAATGGAAACAGGAAGTGTGTTATAACTTCTGCATACATTAACTGATCTTGATGAAACTTCAGCAGTGTGTTCGTTGTAAGAGGCCGATCGCACAGATGTGACTATTGTGAGTCAAAGTTATAGCGCCACCAACAGGCAGCAGGAAGTACATCACTTTCAAAATGCTTTGAAATCAGTGTCTTATTTTTACCCGATTTGCTTCAAACTTTATGTGTACAATGTAGACACACGGCAGATGTAAACCTGTGAAAGGATTATTGATATCTTAGATACTGTTGCCGTGGCAACGCATCAAACTTTAATATTCTTTTTTGATGCTTTTGAGACTCTTAACATACTTGAAATTGCATGAAACTCAACAGACACATCACATTTATTAGCCAGTAGACATGTGCAAAGTTTCAGAAACGGGGGTGGTGGAATGGCTCAGTAGCGCCACCTTTAGTCAAAAATGGGGGTTTAGTTTTTCCTAGAATCACAAAACTTGGTATGTGTATTGTTCTCATCAAGACGGACAACTTTCTAATTTACATGAACCATCTCTGACCAACAGGAAGAGAGATATTTTGGTTTGAATGTGGATTTTCTGAAGAATTTTCTCTCCCTCTCTCTGTGTCTGTGTGTGTGTGAGGGGAGGGGGGGATTTGACTATTGCTTTTATATTGTTAATCAAGGTTTCAGGGGCTTTTGGGGTCCTTAACGTGCTCAAAAACTCTTGAAACTTTGCACACAGGTCAGAACCCACGGCCATCAGGGCCGGGCTGAAGCTGGTACCCGGGCGTGACTGGGGGGCTCAACAGCGCCCCCTTGAACGGGGTTCTAAAACTTGATCCATATATCAAACACGCTCGCATGAATTAATATGAAACTCGGTACACATATAGATCTCATCGGGCCGAACAACTTTACCCCCGTCAAGTTTTACGCCAGCCCAACAGGAAGTCGGCTATTATGGGTTGTTTGGAAAACGCTTGCTGTGGAATGTGAAACACTCCTCCTAGAAAATTCACCGTGTCCCCTTCAAACTCGGTGTGCATGTAGTCAAGACTTTGAGGATGCTAAATTGCGGACGGATTTTTGATATCTCGAACGGTTTGGCTGTGGCGAGGAATCGAATTTATGGCGAGAAAAGAGAAACACGGAAGTGGAATAACTTCTGCATACATTAACTGATCTTGATGAAACTTCAGCAGTGTGTTCGTGGTAAGAGGCCGATCAGATGGATGTAGCTATTGTGAGTCAAAGTTATAGCGCCACCAACTGGCAGCAGGAAGTGTGTCACTTTCAACATGCTTTTGACAAAAGTGGGGGGGTTACTTTTAACTACAGTAAAGAAAAAATTGTTTGTATATTGTTCTCATCAAGCCGGACAACTTTCTAATTTACATTCAATAGCTCTGGCCATCAGGAAGTCAGATATTTTGGTCTGAATGTGATTTTTTTTGCAAAATCAGCCTCTGAATTTTTAGCCACTCCTCTTAAACTATTTATTTTATTCGTACCAAACTTTTTCAACATGATGAAACTACATTAAATATGCTAAATTGTGAATGGATAATAAATATCTCAAACGGTTTTGCTATGGCGAGGGATTAAAGTAAAAATCTTCTAAAAATGTAATTATATACCATTTATTTCTATATAAAAGTATACAAATATCACAACTAAACCCATTTTATTCTGTTTTTGCAATTCAAGAAGAATGAAAAAGTTAAAAACAGGCTATTTAGTGCTATTTGGTTCAACAAAAAAGCAAACATAGGGCTATACTGCCCTCTTGTGTCCAAAAGGACATCAAAATAGTATATAAAACTTTTTACCAGGTAGGCCAATATTGTATTTAAATATACATTTATTAGGTATGTGTCTGAGGATATTTTCCCACCGGTTAATCGACGTGTGACACGAGTGGGTGCTTTTAAATCGCTAATATAATAGTGAAAGAAAAATAATGATAATGTTGCACACACAAATCACACACTTGTGGGAAAGAATGATGCTTTTAAACAACACTAAACCGCCATTAGGTGTCGCCAGGCATCCATCTTAATAAGCGAGTCATTGATTCATTCGTTCAAACGATTCGTTTGAATGAGTCGATCATGATTAAGACAGATGTTTATGGATTGATCATTCAATCTTTGAGTCAACCGATTCGTTAAAAATGCTGAATCGTTCAGTTATGAGAAAACACGTGATGCGTGATGGTTCTGCCATGATCTTTGTTTAACTATTTTCGCTGCTGAAACAGAACAAAAACAGTCAACATTGCATCTAAAATGTAAGTGACTTAATTGTAACTGTTTATTAACCTGTTGTATGAAATCTAGGGGTGGGAGAAAAAATTGATTCTTAGATGCATCGCGATGCGGACGTGGACGATTCTGAATCGATTCACAAATGTCAAAAAATCGATTCTCTAAAAAAATATTTTTCTAATAACGTAATATTGACGGAAGGCAAAAGGCGGAACTCTAAGCGGACGTGCGTGCAGTCTGTGGCGCGCACATAACAGAGAAGTTTCTTCTGCTCACCAAGGCTGCATTTATTTGATTAAAAATACAAACAAAAACAGTAATATTGTAAAATAGTATTCCAATTTAAAACAGCTGCTTTCTATTTTAATATATTTTAAACTGTTATTTATTCCTGTGATCAAAGCTGAGTTTTCAGCACCATTACTCCAGTCGTCACTGTCACATGATCCTTCAGAAATTATTCTAATATGATGATTGATACTCAAGAAACATTAATTATTATTTTAAATGTCGAAAACAGTTGTGTACAGTCTTTGATGAATAGAAAGTTCAAAAGAACAGCATTTATCTGAAATCTAAAGCTTTTGTAACGTTAAACACTACCGCTCAAAAGTTTGTGGTTAGTAATAATTAAAATTTTATTTTTGGGGGAAAGAAATAAAATAAATCAGTACTTTTATTTATGAAGGATGAGTTAAACTGATCAACAGTTACAGTAAAGACATTTATAATGTTAAAAATATATATATTTGAAATATATGCTGTTCTTTTGAACTTTACATTCATCAAAGCATTTTGAAAAAAAAAAAAAATCTGTACACAACTGTTTTCAACATTGAAAATAATAATGAATATTTATTGAGCATCAATCATCATATAAGTATGATTTCTGAAGGATCATGTGACACTGAAGACTGGAGTAATGATGGTGAAAACTCAACTGATCACAGAAATGAATTACTATGTAAAATATTTTAAAATTGAAAACAGCTGTTTTAAATTGGAATAATATTTCACAATATTACTGTTTTTGTTTGTATTTTTAATCAATAAATGCAGCCTTGGTGAGCAGAAGAGACTTCTCCTAAAAACATTAAAAATCTTACTGACCCCAAACTTTTGAACAATAATATATATATATATATATACATATATATGTATGTGTGTGTGTGTATGTATGTATATATATATATATATATATATATATATATATATATAAATATAGCTGCGAGCAGCGATGGAGGGCCAAAGCCGGCGGTACCGCCACCCCGGTGCCTTTAGGTAACTAAAGGCACCGGGGTTGCGGTGCCACCGGCTTGGGCCCGTAATCGCTGCTCGCAGCTATATTTATTATTATTATTATTATTGTTCTTCAAGGGTTCGAGGGCTTTTGGGGCCTTTAACGTGCTCAAAAACTCATGAAACTTTGCACGCATGTCAGAACCCGCGGCCATTAGGGCCGGGCTGAAGCTGGTACCCGGGCGTGGCAGGGGGGCTCAACAGCGCCCCCTGGTACGGAATCCGAACACTTGTCCATAAATCAAACACACTTGCATGTAATAATATGAAACTCGGAACACATATAGATCTCATCGGGCCGAACAACTTTCGTGCTCTAAGTTTTACGCCAGCCCAACAGGAAGTTGGCTATTATGGGATGTTTGGAAACGCATGCTGTGGAATTTAATGTACTCCTCCTAGGGAATTCATCCAATCACCTCCAAACTCAGTCAGCATGAAGTCAAGACATTGAGGATGCTAAATTGCGGACGGATTTTTGATATCTCGAACGGTTTGGCCGTGGCGAGGACACGAATTTATGGCGAATAATGGAAACAGGAAGTGTGTTATAACTTCTGCATACATTAACTGATCTTGATGAAACTTCAGCAGTGTGTTCGTTGTAAGAGGCCGATCACATGGATGTGACTACTGTGAGTCTAAGTTAAAGCGCCACCAACTGGCAGCAGGAAGTGTGTCCCTTTCAAAATGCTTTAAAATCACCCTCTTATTTTTACCCAATTTGCTTCAAACTTTATGTGTATAATGTAAACACACGGCAGATGTAGACCTGTGAAAGGATTTTTGATATCTTTAATAATGTTGCCATGGCAACGCTTCAAACTTTAATATTCTTTTTTGATGCTTTTGAGACTCTTAACATACTTGAAATTGCATGAAACTCGACAGACACATCACATTTATTAGCCAGTAGACATGTGCAAAGTTTCAGAAACGGGCGTGGTGAGGGGCTCAGTAGCGCCACCTTTAGTCATAAGTGGGGGGGGTTAGTTTTATCAACAGCAACAAAACTTGGTATGTGTATTGTTCTCATCAAGACGGACAACTTTCTAATTGACATTAACTACCTTCAACCAACAGGAAGAGAGATATTTTGGTTTGAATGTGGATTTTCTGAAGAATTTTCTCTCCCTCTCTCTGTGTCTCTGTGTGTGAGAGGGGAGGGGGGAATTTGACTATTGCTTTTATATTGTTAATCAAGGTTTCAGGGGCTTTTGGGGTCCTTAACGTGCTCAAAAACTCTTGAAACTTTGCACACAAGTCAGAACCCCCTGCCATCAGGGACAGGCTGAAGCTGGTACCCGGGCGTGGCAGGGGGGCTCAACAGCGCCCCCTTGAACGGGGTCCCAAAACTTGGTCCATAGATCAAACACGCTTGCATGAATTAATATGAAACTCGGTACACATATAGATCTCATCGGGCCGAACAACTTTCCCCCGGTCAAGTTTTACGCCAGCCCAACAGGAAGTCGGCTATTATTGGTTGTTTGGAAAACGCTTCCTGTGGAATGCGAAGTACTCCTCCTAGAAAATTCACCGTGTCCCCTCCAAACTCGGTGTGCATGTAGTCAAGACTTTGAGGATGCTAAATTGCGGACGGATTTTTGATATCTCGAACGGTTTGGCCGTGGCGAGGAATCGAATTTATGGCGAGAAAAGAGAAACACGAAGTGGAATAACTTCTGCATACATTAACTGATCTTGATGAAACTTCAGCAGTGGGTTCGTGGTAAGAGGCCGATCAGATGGATGTAACTATTGTGATTCAAAGTTATAGCGCCACCAACTGGCAGCAGGAAGTTTGTCACTTTCAACATGCTTTTGACAAAAGTGGGGGGGTTAGTTTTAACTCCAGTAAAAAAAACTCAGTTCATATATTGATCTCATCGACCCGGACAACTTTCTAATTTAAAGTCATTAGCTCTGACCATCAGGAAGTCAGATATTTTGGTCTGAATGTGGATTTTTTTGCAAAATCAGCCTCTGAATTTTTAGCCACCTTTATCTAAGTGGTTATTTCATTCCCACCAAACTTTTTCAACATGATAAAAATATATTAATGATGCTAAATTGTGAACGGATAATAAATATCTCAAACGGTTTTGCTATGGCGAGGGATTAAAGTAATGTCAAAAAAGTAAACACTAAAAGGCTCATATATTCTAAAAATGTAATTATACACCATTTATTACTACATAAAAGTATACAAATATCAGAACTTAACTCATTTTATTCTTTTTTTTTCAATTTAAGAATGAAGTTTAAGTTTAAAAACTGCCAGAATGGTTGTTTAGTCTAAACAATAAATAAATAAAGTCAAACATAGTGCTGTACTGCCCTCTTGTGTTCAAAATCAGGTAGGCCTATTATATCTATATAAAAATATACTAGGTATGTGACGGTGAGAATATTTTACCACCGGTTAACTGACGTGTGACACTGCTGGGGGCTTTTTAATCGCTAACTTAAAAACGAAAGTAAAATATGTTCGTCCGCACGGACATTGATAATGGTGCGGAGCAGAGCGAGCGTTTTCAATAAATTCCTATGGAAGGAGGAATGACCTAAGAAACGTTGACTCTGTTCTGCTCGTTCCTCGCTGAGGACGCGCACCATTATGAATGCCTGTGAAGCCGTGAGCATTTTAGTTTCATTTTCGGGGCGGATTGCTTGAATGTATTTAAAAAAAGCACAATGTTGTGTTTTATTGCGACTGTACAAAAATATAAGTTACCACTTTGCAGTTTGAATGATATTCTGAACAAAATGACAGAGTATGTTTTTATGTGTCCACTGTTCAATCGCGCCCTCGTTTTAGTGATTCCCAAGTTATTTTTTCATTTAAGTTTTTTTCATTGTTCTAATCAGGTCAGGCAAGTAAAATGATCTGTCTTATCCCTTACATTTTTATATAATTATATAAATATATAATACACTACTGTTCAAAAATTTGGCGTCAGTAAGATTTTTAAGCTAAGTTTCTTCTGCTCACCAAGGCTGCATTTGTTTGATTAAAAATACAAACAAAAACAGTAATATTGTAAAATAGTATTCCAATTTAAAACAGCTGCTTTCTATTTTAATATATTTTAAACTGTTATTTATTCCTGTGATCAAAGCTGAGTTTTCAGCATCATTATTCCAGTCGTCACTGTCACATGATCCTTCAGAAATTATTCTAATATGATGATTGATGCTCAAGAAACATTCATTATTATTTTAAATGTCGAAAACAGTTATGTACAGTCTTTGATGAATAGAAAGTTCAAAAGAACAGCATTTATCTGAAATCTAAAGCTTTTGTAACATTAAACACTACCGTTCAGAAGTTTGGGGTCAGTAATAATTTTTATTTTATTTTTGGGGGAAAGAAATAAATAAATCAATACTTTTATTCATCGAGAATGAGTTAAACTGATAAAAAGTTACAGTACAGACATTTATAATGTTAAAAAAAATTATATTTGAAATAAATGCTGTTCTTTTGAACTTTACATTCATCAACGCATTTTGAAAAAAAATCTGTACACAACTGTTTTCAACATTGAAAATAATAATTAATATTTATTGACCATCAATCATCATATTAGAATGGTTTCTGAAGGATCATGTGACACTGAAGACGGGAGTAATGATGCTGAAAACTCAGCTTTGATCACATAAATTAATTACAGTGTAAAATATTTTATAATAGAAAACAGCTGTTTTAAATTGGAATAATATTTCACAATATTACTGTTTTTGTTTGTATTTTTAATCAAATAAATGCAGCCTTGGTGAGCAGAAGAGACTTCTCCTAAAAACATTGAAAATCTTCCTTACCCCAAACTTTTGAACGGTATATATATATGTTTGTATAATATATATATATATATATATATATATATATATATACACTCACCTAAAGGATTATTAGGAACACCATACTAATACTGTGTTTGACCCCCTTTCGCCTTCAGAACTGCCTTAATTCTACGTGGCATTGATTCAACAAGGTGCTGAAAGCATTCTTTAGAAATGTTGGCCCATATTGATAGGATAGCATCTTGCAGTTGATGGAGATTTGTGGGATGCACATCCAGGGCACGAAGCTCCCGTTCCACCACATCCCAAAGATGCTCTATTGGGTTGAGATCTGGTGACTGTGGGGGCCATTTTAGTACAGTGAACTCATTGTCATGTTCAAGAAACCAATTTGAAATAATGATTCGAGCTTTGTGACATGGTGCATTATCCTGCTGGAAGTAGCCATCAGAGGATGGGTACATGGTGGTCATAAAGGGATGGACATGGTCAGAAACAATGCTCAGGTAGGCCGTGGCATTTAAACAATGCCCAATTGGCACTAAGGGGCCTAAAGTGTGCCAAGAAAACATCCCCCACACCATTACACCACCACCACCAGCCTGCACGGTGGTAACAAGGCATGATGGATCCATGTTCTCATTCTGTTTACGCCAAATTCTGACTCTACCATCTGAATGTCTCAACAGAAATCGAGACTCATCAGACCAGGCAACATTTTTCCAGTCTTCAACTGTCCAATTTTGGTGAGCTCGTGCAAATTGTAGCCTCTTTTTCCTATTTGTAGTGGAGATGAGTGGTACCCGGTGGGGTCTTCTGCTGTTGTAGCCCATCCGCCTCAAGGTTGTGCGTGTTGTGGCTTCACAAATGCTTTGCTGCATACCTCGGTTGTAACGAGTGGTTATTTCAGTCAAAGTTGCTCTTCTATCAGCTTGAATCAGTCGGCCCATTCTCCTCTGACCTCTAGCATCAACAAGGCATTTTCTCCCACAGGACTGCTGCATACTGGATGTTTTTCCCTTTTCACACCATTCTTTGTAAACCCTAGAAATGGTTGTGCGTGAAAATCCCAGTAACTGAGCAGATTGTGAAATACTCAGACCGGCCCGTCTGGCACCAACAACCATGCCACGCTCAAAATTGCTTAAATCACCTTTCTTTCCCATTCTGACATTCAGTTTGGAGTTCAGGACATTGTCTTGACCAGGACCACACCCCTAAATGCATTGAAGCAACTGCCATGTGATTGGTTGATTAGATAATTGCATTAATGGGAAATTGAACAGGTGTTCCTAATAATCCTTTAGGTGAGTGTATATATATATATATATATATATATATATATATGTTTGTATAATATATATATATATATATATATATATATATATAAATATAGCTGCGAGCAGCGATGGAGGGCCAAAGCCGGCGTTACCGCCACCCCGGTGCCTTTAGGTAACTAAAGGCACCGGGGTTGCGGTGCCACCGGCTTGGGCCCGTAATCGCTGCTCGCAGCTATATTTATTATTATTATTATTATTATTATTTTTCTTACGACTATTCAGGCATTTTTGGGGCTCTTAACATGCTCAAAAACTCTTGAAACTTTGCACACGAGTCAGAACCCGCGGCCATCAGGGCCGGGCTGAAGCTGGTACCCGGGCGTGGCAGGGAGGCTCAACAGCGCCCCCTGGAACGGGGTCCGAAAACTTGGTCCATAAATCAAACACGCTTGCATGTAATAATATGAAACTCGGAACACATATAGATCTCATCGGGCCGCACAACTTTCATGCTCTAAGTTTTACGCCAGCCCAACAGGAAGTCGACTATTTAGGGTTGTTTGGAAACGCATGCTTAGGAATTTGAAACACTTCTCTTAGGGAATTCACCCGGTCAGCACCAAACTCGGTGTGCATGAAGCCAAGACATTGAGGATGAAAAATTGCCAGGGGATTTTTGATATCTCGAACGGTTTGGCTGTGGCGAGGAAACGAATTTATGGCGAATAATGGGACACAGGAAGTGTATTATAACTTCTGCATACATTGACTGATCTTGATAAAACTTCAGCAGAGTGTTCTTGCTCAGAGGCTGATCACATTGATGTGACTATTGTGAGTCAAAGTTATAGCGCCACCAACTGGCAGCAGGAAGTGTGTCACTTTCAAAATGCTTTGAAATCACTCTCTTATTTTAACCCGATTTGCTTCAAACTTTATGTGAATAATGTGGACACACGGCAGATGTAGACCTGTGATAGGTTTATTGATATCTTAGATACTGTTGCCGTGGCAACGCATCAAACTTTAATATTCTTTTTTGATGCTTTTGAGACTCTTAACATACTTGAAATTGCATGAAACTCGACAGACACATCACATTTATTAGCCAGTAGACATGTGCAAAGTTTCAGAAACGGGCGTGGTGAGGGGCTCAGTAGCGCCACCTTTAGTCAAAAATGGGGGCTTAGTTTTACATAGAGTCACTAAACTCGCTATGTATATTGTTCTCATTAAACCGGACAACTTTCTAATTCACACTTATTAGCTGAGAGCAACAGGAAGTCAGATATTTTGGTTTGAATGTGATTTTTTGGAGAATTTTCTCTCTCTCTCTCTCTCTGTCTCTGTGTGTGTGAGGGGTGGGAGGGAATTTCCAATTGATTTCAGTGTGTTTCAAGGTTTCAGGGGCTTTTGGGGCCCTTAACGTGCTCGAAAACTCTTGAAACTTTGCACACAGGTCAGAACCTGCGGCCATCAGGGCCGGGCTGAAGCTGGTACCCGGGCGTGGCAGGGGGGCTCAACAGCGCCCCCTGGAACGGGATCCAAACACTTGTCCATAAATCAAACACACTTGCATGTAATGATATGAAACTCGGTACACATATAGATCACATCGGGCCGAACAACTTTCGTGCTCTAAGTTTTACACCAGCCCAACAGGAAGTCGGCAATTATGGGTTGTTTGGAGAACGCTTGCTGTGGAATTTGAAACACTTCTCCTAGAGAATTAATTAAATCGCCACCAAACTCGGTGTGCATGAAGTCAAGACATTGAGGATGCTAAATTGCGGACGGATTTTTGATATCTCGAACGCTTTGGTCGTGGTGAGGAAATGCATTTATTGCGAGAAAAGAGAAACACGAAGTGGTATAACTTTAGCATACATTAACTGATCTTGATGAAACTTCAGCAGTGTGTTCGTGGTAAGAGGCCGATCAGATGGATGTAACTATTGTGAGTCAAAGTTATAGCGCCACCAACTGGCAGCAGGAAGTGTGTCACTTTCAAAATGTTTTTGACAAAAGTGGGGGGGTTAGGTTTACCCACAATTACAAAAATCAGTAAGTATATTGGTCTCATCGAGCTGGACAACTTTCTAATTTGCAGTCATTAGCTTGGACCAACAGGAAGTCAGATATTTTGGTTTGAATGTGGATTTATTTGCAAATTCAGCCTCTGCTTTTTACCCACTCCTGCTAAGTGTTTTTTTTTTTATTCACACCAAACTTTTTCAACATGATGAAAATACATTAAATATGCTAAATTGAGAACGGATATTGAATATCTCAAACGGTTTTGACATGGCGAGGGATTAAAATAATGTCAAAAAAGGAATCAGAAAACATCTCATATATTCTTAAAATTTAATTATACACCATTTATTTTTATATAAAATTATACAAATATTAGAACTAAACCTATTTTATTCTGTTTTTGCAATTCAAGAAGTATGAAAAAGTTAAAAACAGGCTATTTAGTGCTATTTGTTTCAACAAAAAAGCAAACATAGGGCTATACTGCCCTCTTGTGTCCAAAAGGATATCAAAATAGTATATAAAACGTTTTACTAGGTAGGCCTATTGTATTTAAATATAAATTTATTAGGTATATGACTGTGAGGATATTTTCCCATCGGTTAAGCGACGTGTGACACGAGCGGGTGCTTTTAAATCGCTAATATAAAAGTGAAAGTAAAAAAACGGACGTCCGCACGGACATTGATAATGGTGCACGTTGGAAAGAATGATACTTTTAAACATAACACTAAACCGCCATTAGGTGTCGCCAGGCGACCATCTTAATGAGCGAGTCATTGATTCATTCGTTCAAACGATTCATTCCAATGACTGAGTCATTCATGATTGAGACAGATGTTTATGGATTGACCATTGAATCTTTGAGTCAAGCGATTCGTTTCAAAATGCTGAATCATTCAGTAATGAGAAAACAAGTTGCTGTGATCTTTGTTTAACTATTTTTGCTGCTGAAACAGAACAAAAACAGTCAATATTGCATCTAAAATGTAAGTGACTTAATTGTAACTGTTTATTAACCTGTTGTATGAAATCAATGTCACAGTTTCAATTGTGATTGTATTCAGGAAATAGTTGCCTACTCGTCAAGTGAGGTTGCTTAACTCTATCATATGTTATAAAATATATAAAAACTCCATATTTGTAATTTTTATAGTCAGTATGTTGTTAACTGGGTTGCTTTTTTGTGTGCTGCGCTCATTTATTTACAATTCTCCTGGAGAAGCAGCATGAGCCTCAGCAGTGCAACCTTGTTACCATTGATCAGTAATACATTTATTATTAACTGCTGATTGCAACTTAAAATGAATGTAATGAAATTAGAATAATCTCTCGTTTTAGTGATTAAGTTATTAATAACTTATTAATAAATTGATAAGTTATTTTTTTGTTATTGACGTTCTAATCAGGCTATACTTTGGTCGGGCAAGTAAAATTCTCTTTCAGGTAGGCCTATTGTATTTATATATAAATATATTAGGGATGTGACTGTGATAAAAATTTTCCCACCGGTTAATCGACATGTGACACCGCTGAGGGCTTTTAAATCGCTAACTATAGTATACTATATACTAGTAAAATACAGACGTCCGCACAGACATTGATAATGGTGCGGAGTAGAGCGAGCATTTTCAATGTATTCCTATGGATGTAGGAATTAACTAAAACATTTTATTTATGTTTTTGTGTCCACTGTTCAACCGCAACCGCGTCACACACACATTCCAGAATTGCAATCTTGACATTCATTATAGCCCTAATACAATATAATAATAAAAATAGTCAACCTAACATAAACGAATTACACTGCTCTGTTTAAATAGTCAGTAGTACAATCTGTACCATTCACAGTAAGCAGAGCTCCACTGTGATGTTTCCAAGCACATTTTTGCGCGCGTGAAGAGGATGATTTTTTCCATCGATATTGGAACACGAGTGAAGTACAAAGCCTATAATAAAGAATAGTTTAGCATCCAAATACATCGCAAAAAAAATATATAAATATACATCGCAAAATAAAATATATATATGTGTGTGTGTGTGTATATATATATATATATATATATATATATATATATATATATATAAATATAGCTGCGAGCAGCGATGGAGGGCCAAAGCCGGTGGCACCGCCATCCCCGGTGCCTTTAGGTAACTAAAGGCACCGGGGTGGCGGTGCCACCGGCTTGGGCCCGCAATCGCTGCTCGCAGCTATATTTATTATTATTTTTCTTACGACTATTCAGGCATTTTTGGGGCTCTTAACATGCTCAAAAACTCTTGAAACTTTGCACACGAGTCAGAACCCGCGGCCATCAGGGCCGGGCTGAAGCTGGTACCCGGGCGTGGCAGGGAGGCTCAACAGCGCCCCCTGGAACGGGGTCCGAAAACTTGGTCCATAAATCAAACACGCTTGCATGTAATAATATGAAACTCGGAACACATATAGATCTCATCGGGCCGCACAACTTTCATGCTCTAAGTTTTACGCCAGCCCAACAGGAAGTCGACTATTTAGGGTTGTTTGGAAACGCATGCTTAGGAATTTGAAACACTTCTCTTAGGGAATTCACCCGGTCAGCACCAAACTCGGTGTGCATGAAGCCAAGACATTGAGGATGAAAAATTGCCAGGGGATTTTTGATATCTCGAACGGTTTGGCTGTGGCGAGGAAACGAATTTATGGCGAATAATGGGACACAGGAAGTGTATTATAACTTCTGCATACATTGACTGATCTTGATAAAACTTCAGCAGAGTGTTCTT
The DNA here is from genome assembly GCF_951802725.1 of Rutilus rutilus. Taxonomy (NCBI): domain Eukaryota; kingdom Metazoa; phylum Chordata; class Actinopteri; order Cypriniformes; family Leuciscidae; genus Rutilus; species Rutilus rutilus. The sequence goes on along the minus strand of NC_140217.1, from coordinate 18,814,818 downwards.
GCTCAGAGGCTGATCACATTGATGTGACTATTGTGAGTCAAAGTTATAGCGCCACCAACTGGCAGCAGGAAGTGTGTCACTTTCAAAATGCTTTGAAATCACCCTCTTATTTTAACCCGATTTGCTTCAAACTTTATGTGAATAATGTGGACACACGGCAGATGTAGACCTGTGATAGGTTTATTGATATCTTAGATACTGTTGCCGTGGCAACGCATCAAACTTTAATATTCTTTTTTGATGCTTTTGAGACTCTTAACATACTTGAAATTGCATGAAACTCGACAGACACATCACATTTATTAGCCAGTAGACATGTGCAAAGTTTCAGAAACGGGCGTGGTGAGGGGCTCAGTAGCGCCACCTTTAGTCAAAAATGGGGGCTTAGTTTTACATAGAGTCACTAAACTCGCTATGTATATTGTTCTCATTAAACCGGACAACTTTCTAATTCACACTTATTAGCTGAGAGCAACAGGAAGTCAGATATTTTGGTTTGAATGTGATTTTTTGGAGAATTTTCTCTCTCTCTCTCTCTCTGTCTCTGTGTGTGTGAGGGGTGGGAGGGAATTTCCAATTGATTTCAGTGTGTTTCAAGGTTTCAGGGGCTTTTGGGGCCCTTAACGTGCTCGAAAACTCTTGAAACTTTGCACACAGGTCAGAACCTGTGGCCATCAGGGCCGGGCTGAAGCTGGTACCCGGGCGTGGCAGGGGGGCTCAACAGCGCCCCCTGGAACGGGATCCAAACACTTGTCCATAAATCAAACACACTTGCATGTAATGATATGAAACTCGGTACACATATAGATCACATCGGGCCGAACAACTTTCGTGCTCTAAGTTTTACACCAGCCCAACAGGAAGTCGGCAATTATGGGTTGTTTGGAGAACGCTTGCTGTGGAATTTGAAACACTTCTCCTAGAGAATTAATTAAATCGCCACCAAACTCGGTGTGCATGAAGTCAAGACATTGAGGATGCTAAATTGCGGACGGATTTTTGATATCTCGAACGCTTTGGTCGTGGTGAGGAAATGCATTTATTGCGAGAAAAGAGAAACACGAAGTGGTATAACTTTAGCATACATTAACTGATCTTGATGAAACTTCAGCAGTGTGTTCGTGGTAAGAGGCCGATCAGATGGATGTAACTATTGTGAGTCAAAGTTATAGCGCCACCAACTGGCAGCAGGAAGTGTGTCACTTTCAAAATGTTTTTGACAAAAGTGGGGGGGTTAGGTTTACCCACAATTACAAAAATCAGTAAGTATATTGGTCTCATCGAGCTGGACAACTTTCTAATTTGCAGTCATTAGCTTGGACCAACAGGAAGTCAGATATTTTGGTTTGAATGTGGATTTATTTGCAAATTCAGCCTCTGCTTTTTACCCACTCCTGCTAAGTGTTTTTTTTTTTATTCACACCAAACTTTTTCAACATGATGAAAATACATTAAATATGCTAAATTGAGAACGGATATTGAATATCTCAAACGGTTTTGACATGGCGAGGGATTAAAATAATGTCAAAAAAGGAATCAGAAAACATCTCATATATTCTTAAAATTTAATTATACACCATTTATTTTTATATAAAATTATACAAATATTAGAACTAAACCTATTTTATTCTGTTTTTGCAATTCAAGAAGTATGAAAAAGTTAAAAACAGGCTATTTAGTGCTATTTGTTTCAACAAAAAAGCAAACATAGGGCTATACTGCCCTCTTGTGTCCAAAAGGATATCAAAATAGTATATAAAACGTTTTACTAGGTAGGCCTATTGTATTTAAATATAAATTTATTAGGTATATGACTGTGAGGATATTTTCCCATCGGTTAAGCGACGTGTGACACGAGCGGGTGCTTTTAAATCGCTAATATAAAAGTGAAAGTAAAAAAACGGACGTCCGCACGGACATTGATAATGGTGCACGTTGGAAAGAATGATACTTTTAAACATAACACTAAACCGCCATTAGGTGTCGCCAGGCGACCATCTTAATGAGCGAGTCATTGATTCATTCGTTCAAACGATTCATTCCAATGACTGAGTCATTCATGATTGAGACAGATGTTTATGGATTGACCATTGAATCTTTGAGTCAAGCGATTCGTTTCAAAATGCTGAATCATTCAGTAATGAGAAAACAAGTTGCTGTGATCTTTGTTTAACTATTTTTGCTGCTGAAACAGAACAAAAACAGTCAATATTGCATCTAAAATGTAAGTGACTTAATTGTAACTGTTTATTAACCTGTTGTATGAAATCAATGTCACAGTTTCAATTGTGATTGTATTCAGGAAATAGTTGCCTACTCGTCAAGTGAGGTTGCTTAACTCTATCATATGTTATAAAATATATAAAAACTCCATATTTGTAATTTTTATAGTCAGTATGTTGTTAACTGGGTTGCTTTTTTGTGTGCTGCGCTCATTTATTTACAATTCTCCTGGAGAAGCAGCATGAGCCTCAGCAGTGCAACCTTGTTACCATTGATCAGTAATACATTTATTATTAACTGCTGATTGCAACTTAAAATGAATGTAATGAAATTAGAATAATCTCTCGTTTTAGTGATTAAGTTATTAATAACTTATTAATAAATTGATAAGTTATTTTTTTGTTATTGACGTTCTAATCAGGCTATACTTTGGTCGGGCAAGTAAAATTCTCTTTCAGGTAGGCCTATTGTATTTATATATAAATATATTAGGGATGTGACTGTGATAAAAATTTTCCCACCGGTTAATCGACATGTGACACCGCTGAGGGCTTTTAAATCGCTAACTATAGTATACTATATACTAGTAAAATACAGACGTCCGCACAGACATTGATAATGGTGCGGAGTAGAGCGAGCATTTTCAATGTATTCCTATGGATGTAGGAATTAACTAAAACATTTTATTTATGTTTTTGTGTCCACTGTTCAACCGCAACCGCGTCACACACACATTCCAGAATTGCAATCTTGACATTCATTATAGCCCTAATACAATATAATAATAAAAATAGTCAACCTAACATAAACGAATTACACTGCTCTGTTTAAATAGTCAGTAGTACAATCTGTACCATTCACAGTAAGCAGAGCTCCACTGTGATGTTTCCAAGCACATTTTTGCGCGCGTGAAGAGGATGATTTTTTCCATCGATATTGGAACACGAGTGAAGTACAAAGCCTATAATAAAGAATAGTTTAGCATCCAAATACATCGCAAAAAAAATATATAAATATACATCGCAAAATAAAATATATATATGTGTGTGTGTGTGTATATATATATATATATATATATATATATATATATATATATATATATAAATATAGCTGCGAGCAGCGATGGAGGGCCAAAGCCGGTGGCACCGCCATCCCCGGTGCCTTTAGGTAACTAAAGGCACCGGGGTGGCGGTGCCACCGGCTTGGGCCCGCAATCGCTGCTCGCAGCTATATTTATTATTATTTTTCTTACGACTATTCAGGCATTTTTGGGGCTCTTAACATGCTCAAAAACTCTTGAAACTTTGCACACGAGTCAGAACCCGCGGCCATCAGGGCCGGGCTGAAGCTGGTACCCGGGCGTGGCAGGGAGGCTCAACAGCGCCCCCTGGAACGGGGTCCGAAAACTTGGTCCATAAATCAAACACGCTTGCATGTAATAATATGAAACTCGGAACACATATAGATCTCATCGGGCCGCACAACTTTCATGCTCTAAGTTTTACGCCAGCCCAACAGGAAGTCGACTATTTAGGGTTGTTTGGAAACGCATGCTTAGGAATTTGAAACACTTCTCTTAGGGAATTCACCCGGTCAGCACCAAACTCGGTGTGCATGAAGCCAAGACATTGAGGATGAAAAATTGCCAGGGGATTTTTGATATCTCGAACGGTTTGGCTGTGGCGAGGAAACGAATTTATGGCGAATAATGGGACACAGGAAGTGTATTATAACTTCTGCATACATTGACTGATCTTGATAAAACTTCAGCAGAGTGTTCTTGCTCAGAGGCTGATCACATTGATGTGACTATTGTGAGTCAAAGTTATAGCGCCACCAACTGGCAGCAGGAAGTGTGTCACTTTCAAAATGCTTTGAAATCACCCTCTTATTTTAACCCGATTTGCTTCAAACTTTATGTGAATAATGTGGACACACGGCAGATGTAGACCTGTGATAGGTTTATTGATATCTTAGATACTGTTGCCGTGGCAACGCATCAAACTTTAATATTCTTTTTTGATGCTTTTGAGACTCTTAACATACTTGAAATTGCATGAAACTCGACAGACACATCACATTTATTAGCCAGTAGACATGTGCAAAGTTTCAGAAACGGGCGTGGTGAGGGGCTCAGTAGCGCCACCTTTAGTCAAAAATGGGGGCTTAGTTTTACATAGAGTCACTAAACTCGCTATGTATATTGTTCTCATTAAACCGGACAACTTTCTAATTCACACTTATTAGCTGAGAGCAACAGGAAGTCAGATATTTTGGTTTGAATGTGATTTTTTGGAGAATTTTCTCTCTCTCTCTCTCTCTGTCTCTGTGTGTGTGAGGGGTGGGAGGGAATTTCCAATTGATTTCAGTGTGTTTCAAGGTTTCAGGGGCTTTTGGGGCCCTTAACGTGCTCGAAAACTCTTGAAACTTTGCACACAGGTCAGAACCTGCGGCCATCAGGGCCGGGCTGAAGCTGGTACCCGGGCGTGGCAGGGGGGCTCAACAGCGCCCCCTGGAACGGGATCCAAACACTTGTCCATAAATCAAACACACTTGCATGTAATGATATGAAACTCGGTACACATATAGATCACATCGGGCCGAACAACTTTCGTGCTCTAAGTTTTACACCAGCCCAACAGGAAGTCGGCAATTATGGGTTGTTTGGAGAACGCTTGCTGTGGAATTTGAAACACTTCTCCTAGAGAATTAATTAAATCGCCACCAAACTCGGTGTGCATGAAGTCAAGACATTGAGGATGCTAAATTGCGGACGGATTTTTGATATCTCGAACGCTTTGGTCGTGGTGAGGAAATGCATTTATTGCGAGAAAAGAGAAACACGAAGTGGTATAACTTTAGCATACATTAACTGATCTTGATGAAACTTCAGCAGTGTGTTCGTGGTAAGAGGCCGATCAGATGGATGTAACTATTGTGAGTCAAAGTTATAGCGCCACCAACTGGCAGCAGGAAGTGTGTCACTTTCAAAATGTTTTTGACAAAAGTGGGGGGGTTAGGTTTACCCACAATTACAAAAATCAGTAAGTATATTGGTCTCATCGAGCTGGACAACTTTCTAATTTGCAGTCATTAGCTTGGACCAACAGGAAGTCAGATATTTTGGTTTGAATGTGGATTTATTTGCAAATTCAGCCTCTGCTTTTTACCCACTCCTGCTAAGTGTTTTTTTTTTTATTCACACCAAACTTTTTCAACATGATGAAAATACATTAAATATGCTAAATTGAGAACGGATATTGAATATCTCAAACGGTTTTGACATGGCGAGGGATTAAAATAATGTCAAAAAAGGAATCAGAAAACATCTCATATATTCTTAAAATTTAATTATACACCATTTATTTTTATATAAAATTATACAAATATTAGAACTAAACCTATTTTATTCTGTTTTTGCAATTCAAGAAGTATGAAAAAGTTAAAAACAGGCTATTTAGTGCTATTTGTTTCAACAAAAAAGCAAACATAGGGCTATACTGCCCTATTGTGTCCAAAAGGATATCAAAATAGTATATAAAACGTTTTACTAGGTAGGCCTATTGTATTTAAATATAAATTTATTAGGTATATGACTGTGAGGATATTTTCCCATCGGTTAAGCGACGTGTGACACGAGCGGGTGCTTTTAAATCGCTAATATAAAAGTGAAAGTAAAAAAACGGACGTCCGCACGGACATTGATAATGGTGCACGTTGGAAAGAATGATACTTTTAAACATAACACTAAACCGCCATTAGGTGTCGCCAGGCGACCATCTTAATGAGCGAGTCATTGATTCATTCGTTCAAACGATTCATTCCAATGACTGAGTCATTCATGATTGAGACAGATGTTTATGGATTGACCATTGAATCTTTGAGTCAAGCGATTCGTTTCAAAATGCTGAATCATTCAGTAATGAGAAAACAAGTTGCTGTGATCTTTGTTTAACTATTTTTGCTGCTGAAACAGAACAAAAACAGTCAATATTGCATCTAAAATGTAAGTGACTTAATTGTAACTGTTTATTAACCTGTTGTATGAAATCAATGTCACAGTTTCAATTGTGATTGTATTCAGGAAATAGTTGCCTACTCGTCAAGTGAGGTTGCTTAACTCTATCATATGTTATAAAATATATAAAAACTCCATATTTGTAATTTTTATAGTCAGTATGTTGTTAACTGGGTTGCTTTTTTGTGTGCTGCGCTCATTTATTTACAATTCTCCTGGAGAAGCAGCATGAGCCTCAGCAGTGCAACCTTGTTACCATTGATCAGTAATACATTTATTATTAACTGCTGATTGCAACTTAAAATGAATGTAATGAAATTAGAATAATCTCTCGTTTTAGTGATTAAGTTATTAATAACTTATTAATAAATTGATAAGTTATTTTTTTGTTATTGACGTTCTAATCAGGCTATACTTTGGTCGGGCAAGTAAAATTCTCTTTCAGGTAGGCCTATTGTATTTATATATAAATATATTAGGGATGTGACTGTGATAAAAATTTTCCCACCGGTTAATCGACATGTGACACCGCTGAGGGCTTTTAAATCGCTAACTATAGTATACTATATACTAGTAAAATACAGACGTCCGCACAGACATTGATAATGGTGCGGAGTAGAGCGAGCATTTTCAATGTATTCCTATGGATGTAGGAATTAACTAAAACATTTTATTTATGTTTTTGTGTCCACTGTTCAACCGCAACCGCGTCACACACACATTCCAGAATTGCAATCTTGACATTCATTATAGCCCTAATACAATATAATAATAAAAATAGTCAACCTAACATAAACGAATTACACTGCTCTGTTTAAATAGTCAGTAGTACAATCTGTACCATTCACAGTAAGCAGAGCTCCACTGTGATGTTTCCAAGCACATTTTTGCGCGCGTGAAGAGGATGATTTTTTCCATCGATATTGGAACACGAGTGAAGTACAAAGCCTATAATAAAGAATAGTTTAGCATCCAAATACATCGCAAAAAAAATATATAAATATACATCGCAAAATAAAATATATATATGTGTGTGTGTGTGTGTATATATATATATATATATATATATATATATATATATATATATATATAAAAATATAGCTGCGAGCAGCGATGGAGGGCCAAAGCCGGTGGCACCGCCATCCCCGGTGCCTTTAGGTAACTAAAGGCACCGGGGTGGCGGTGCCACCGGCTTGGGCCCGCAATCGCTGCTCGCAGCTATATTTAGGGCCCAAGCCCAAAGGGCGAAGGCCCTATTGTTTTCGTTAGGATTATTATTATTATTAGGGCCCAAGCCCTGAAAGGGCGAAGGCCCTATTGTTTTCGGTAGGATTATTTATTATTATTATTATTTTGTCAACCTTTCGGGCACTTTTGGGGCTCTTAACATGCTCGAAAACTCTTGAAATTTTGCACACACGTCAGAACCCACGGCCATCAGGGCCTGACTGAAGCTGGTACCCGGGCGTGGCAGGGGGGCTCGACAGCGCCCCCTGGAATGGTGTCCGAAAACTTGGTCCATAAATCAAACATGCTTGCATATAATAATATGAAACTCAGTACACATATAGATCTCATCGGGCCGAACAACTTTCGTCCTCTAAGTTTTACGCTAGCTTTACGCTAGCCCAACAGGAAGTCGGCTATTATGGGTTGTTTGGAAACGCATGCTGTGGAATTTGAAATACTCCTCCTAGAAAATTCGTCCAATCACAACCAAACTCGGTCAGCATGAAGTCAAGACATTGAGGATGCTAAATTGCGGACGGATTTTTGATATCTCAAACGGTTTGGCCGTGGCGAGGAAACGAATTTATGGCAAATAAGGGACACAGGAAGTGTGTTATAACTTCTGCATACATTAACTGATCTTGATGAAACTTCCGCAGTGTGTTCGTTGTAAGAGGCCGATCACATGGATGTGACTATTGTGAGTCAAAGTTATAGCGCCACCAACTGGCAGCAGGAAGTGTGTCACTTTCAAAATGCTTTGAAATCACTCTCTTATTTTTACCCGATTTGCTTCAAACTTTATGTGTATAATGTAGACACACGGCAGATGTAGACCTGTGAAAGGTTTATTGATATCTTAAATACTGTTGCCGTGGCAACGCATCAAACTTTAATATTCTTTTCAGATGCTTTTGAGACTCTTAACATACTTGAAATTGGATGAAACTCGACAGACACATCACATTTATTAGCCAGTAGACATGTGCAAAGTTTCAGAAACGGGCGTGGTGAGGGGCTCAGTAGCGCCACCTTTAGTCAAAAATGGGGGCTTAGTTTTAAGTAGAGTCACAAAAATAGTTATGTATATTGTTCTCATCAAGCCGGACAACTTTCTAATTCACACTTATTAGCTCAGAGCAACAGGAAGTCAGATATTTTGGTTTGAATGTGATTTTTTGGAGAATTTTCTCTCTCTCTCTCTCTGTCTCTGTGTGTGTGAGGGGTGGGAGGGAATTTCCAATTGATTTCAGTGTGTTTCAAGGTTTCAGGGGCTTTTGGGGCCCTTAACGTGCTCGAAAACTCTTGAAACTTTGCACACAGGTCAGAACTCGCGGCCATCAGGGCCGGGCTGAAGCTGGTACCCGGGTGTGGCAGGGGGGCTCAACAGCGCCCCCTTGAACGGGATTCTAAAACTAGATCCATATATCAAACACACTTGCATGTAATGATATGAAACTCGGTACACATATAGATCACATCGGGCTGAACAACTTTCGTGCTCTAAGTTTTACGCCAGCCCAACAGGAAGTCGGAAATTATGGGTTGTTTGGAGAACGCTTGCTGTGGAATGCGAAGTACTCCTCCTAGAGAATTCATCCAATCCCCACCAAACTCGGTGTGCATGAAGTCAAGACATTGAGGATTCTAAATTGCGGACGGATTTTTGATATCTCGAACGGTTTGGCCGTGGCGAGGAAACGAATTTATGGCGAGAAAAGAGAAACACGAAGTGGTATAACTTCTGCATACATTAACGGATCTTGATGAAACTTCACCAGTGTGTTCGTGGTAAGAGGCCGATCAGATGGATGTAACTATTGTGAGTCAAAGTTATAGCGCCACCAACTGGCAGCAGGAAGTGTGTCACTTTCAAAATGCTTTTGACAAAAGTGGGGGGGTTAGTTTTACCCACAGTTTTAAAAATCAGTACGTACATTGGTCTCATCGAGCCGGACAACTTTCTAATATACAGTTATTAGCTTCGACCAATAGGAAGTCAGATATTTTGGTTTGAATGTGGATTTATTTGCAAATTCAGCCTCTGCTTTTTACCCACTCCTGCTAAGTGTTTTGTTTTTTATTCACACCAAACTTTTTTAACACGATGAAAATACATTAAAGATGCTAACTTGTGAACGGATATTAAATATTTCAAACGGTTTTGACATGGCGAGGGATTAAAATAATGTCAAAAAAGGAATCAGAAAACATCTCATATCTTCTTAAAATTTAATTATACACCATTTATTTTTATATAAAATTATACAAATATCAGAACTAAACCGAAACAGAACTAGTTTTGGGTTTATTCAGTTTTTTTCAATTCAAGAATTATGTACAAGTTTAAAATCAGCCAGAATGCGCTATTTAGTAAAAAATCAGGTAGGCCCATTGTATATTGTATTTATATATAAATATAATAGCGATGTGACTGAGATTTTTTTCCCACTGGTTAATTGATGTGTGACACCGCAGCGGGGGCTTTTAAATCGCTAACTTAAAGGGATACTCCACTTTAAAATGAAAATTCTGTCACCATATTCTCACCCTCATGTTGTTTTAATCCTTTATGAATTTCTTTCTTCTGCTGAACAGAAAGGAAGATATTTAGAAGAATGTCAGTAACCAGACAGTTTCTGGTCTCATTGACTTCCATAGTATACATTTTTTTCCTACTATGGAAGTCAATGGGATCAGAAACTGTCTGGTTACTGACATTCTCCTAAATATCTTCCTTTCTGTTCAGCAGAAGAAAGAAATTCATAAAGGATTAAAACAACATGAGGGTGAGAATATGGTGACAGAATTTTCATTTTAAAGTGGAGTATCCCTTTAAAAGCGAAAGTGAAATACGGTCGTCCAGTAGGAATGAACTAAAAAACATTCACTCTGTTCTGCTCGTTCCTCGCTGTAGACGCGTTATTGCCCATGCAGCCGTGAGCATTTTAGTTTCATTTAAAGGAGTCATAACCTGCAATTTTCACTTTTCCACGAGAATCAATGTATGTTATGATCGACTAACGATTATACACTGTCCGGGAAGCCGATATTTAAAAGTGAAGCGTTTGTTTACCTCAGGGTAAATAAACCAGCGCGCGTGCACACCCACTCAAATACGAGATTTTGATTTCAGCTCCCTCTTGACGTCATGAGGTAATAGGATATACCATATATGGACACCGCAGCAGGAAGCCCCCCCTTCCCCTCTCCCCCTCATATTCAGTTCAGTCGGGAAAGATGGAGAAACCGAGTGCACACCGGACTTGCTCTGTGGTTGATTGCCATAAAAAACATGTAAATGTGTTTTATCTCCCAAAATCGGACGAAACTATCAGGGACCAGTGGATGAAATTCATTTTTAATGACGCTGTCCCAACAACCCTTTCAACTGGCGTGCAGAGCCATATAGAGCGTCCACGACAGCCAAAACATCGCATTGATCTCGCGAGACAATAATGCCTTCAGAAATAAGGGTAAAAGTAGGTCTGTGTTTTTTTTTTCTTCCACTTTTCTTTTTTAGAAGGGCCTGAAAGACTATAATACAGCAGTAGGTATCCAATGTAATACAAGGTTATGACTCCTTTAAAAAATAGCGCCATTCCGGGGGTGGGATTGCTTGAATGTTTTTTTACAAAAGCACAATGTTGTGTTTTTTTTGCGAGTGTACTTAAATATAAGTAAACACAGTGCAGTTTAAATGATGTCCTGTATGAACAAACCGACGGAGTAGCCTATGTTTTTATGTTTCCACTGTTCGATCGTGCCCACGCCTCACACACACACACACATACACACACACACACACACACAGACACACACACACACACACACACACACACACACTGTGCATTCCAGCATTGCAATCTTGACATCGCAGCCGGTTCATTACAGCCGTAATAAAATATAATAATAAATATAAATAGTCAACCTATTTGCAGCAAATGATAGTAGATTTTAGATCAATATATTTGTTTTCCTTACAATTTTAATTAACACTAACTTTATTCTCATCTGAATTATAAATAATTTATTTCTGTATAAAATAATACTACCATTAAAAAATACATTTGATTGTCTTTTTTAATCAATGGAGAATGTGTGACTTAAAAATAAACAGATTAGTGCTCGGTTTGAGGACAAGAAATGAAAACCAATGCAATATGATGAATGTCCAAAAACGTTCGCTCTTCTCTGCCCGTTCCTCGCCTCGCCATATATATATATATATATATATATATATATATATATATATATATTTATTTTTTGTTACATATATATAATGTATATATATATATATATTTATTTTTTTTGTTACATTTTTATATATATCTATATATCTATATATATATATATATATAAATATAGCTGCGAGCAGCGATGGAGGGCCCAAGCTGGTGACACCGCCACCCCGGTGGCTTTAGTGTAACTAAAGGCACCAGGGTGGCGGTGCCACCGGCTTGGGCCCGCCATCGCTGCTCGCAGCTATATTTATTATTATTATTATTAGGGCCCAAGCCCTGAAAGGGCGAAGGCCCTATTGTTTTCGTTAGGATTATTATTATTATTATTATTATTATTATTGTTCTTCAAGGGTTCGGGGGCTTTTGGGGCCTTTAACGTGCTCAAAAACTCATGAAACTTTGCACGCATGTCAGAACCCGCGGCCATTAGGGCCAGGCTGAAGCTGGTACCCGGGCGTGGCAGGGGGGCTCAACAGCGCCCCCTGGTACGGAATCCGAACACTTGTCCATAAATCAAACACACTTGCATGTAATAATATGAAACTCGGAACACATATAGATCTCAACGGGCCGAACAACTTTCGTGCTCTAAGTTTTACGCCAGCCCAACAGGAAGTTGGCTATTATGGGATGTTTGGAAACGCATGCTGTGGAATTTAATGTACTCCTCCTAGGGAATTCATCCAATCACCTCCAAACTCAGTCAGCATGAAGTCAAGACATTGAGGATGCTAAATTGCGGACGGATTTTTGATATCTCGAACGGTTTGGCCGTGGCGAGGACACGAATTTATGGCGAATAATGGAAACAGGAAGTGTGTTATAACTTCTGCATACATTAACTGATCTTGATGAAACTTCAGCAGTGTGTTCGTTGTAAGAGGCCGATCACATGGATGTGACTACTGTGAGTCTAAGTTAAAGCGCCACCAACTGGCAGCAGGAAGTGTGTCCCTTTCAAAATGCTTTAAAATCACCCTCTTATTTTTACCCAATTTGCTTCAAACTTTATGTGTATAATGTAAACACACGGCAGATGTAGACCTGTGAAAGGATTTTTGATATCTTTAATAATGTTGCCATGGCAACGCTTCAAACTTTAATATTCTTTTTTGATGCTTTTGAGACTCTTAACATACTTGAAATTGCATGAAACTCGACAGACACATCACATTTATTAGCCAGTAGACATGTGCAAAGTTTCAGAAACGGGCGTGGTGAGGGGCTCAGTAGCGCCACCTTTAGTCATAAGTGGGGGGGGTTAGTTTTATCAACAGCAACAAAACTTGGTATGTGTATTGTTCTCATCAAGACGGACAACTTTCTAATTGACATTAACTACCTCCAACCAACAGGAAGAGAGATATTTTGGTTTGAATGTGGATTTTCTGAAGAATTTTCTCTCCCTCTCTCTGTGTCTCTGTGTGTGAGAGGGGAGGGGGGAATTTGACTATTGCTTTTATATTGTTAATCAAGGTTTCAGGGGCTTTTGGGGTCCTTAACGTGCTCAAAAACTCTTGAAACTTTGCACACAAGTCAGAACCCCCTGCCATCAGGGACAGGCTGAAGCTGGTACCCGGGCGTGGCAGGGGGGCTCAACAGCGCCCCCTTGAACGGGGTCCCAAAACTTGGTCCATAGATCAAACACGCTTGCATGAATTAATATGAAATTCGGTACACATATAGATCTCATCGGGCCGAACAACTTTCCCCCGGTCAAGTTTTACGCCAGCCCAACAGGAAGTCGGCTATTATGGGTTGTTTGGAAAACGCTTGCTGTGGAATGTGAAATACTCCTCCTAGAAAATTCACCGTGTCCCCTTCAAACTCGGTGTGCATGTAGTCAAGACTTTGAGGATGCTAAATTGCGGACGGATTTTTGATATCTCGAACGGTTTGGCTGTGGCGAGGAATCGAATTTATGGCGAGAAAAGAGAAACACGGAAGTGGAATAACTTCTGCATACATTAACTGATCTTGATGAAACTTCAGCAGTGTGTTCGTGGTAAGAGGCCGATCAGATGGATGTAGCTATTGTGAGTCAAAGTTATAGCGCCACCAACTGGCAGCAGGAAGTGTGTCACTTTCAACATGCTTTTGACAAAAGTGGGGGGGTTACTTTTAACTACAGTAAAGAAAAAATAGTTTCTATATTGTTCTCATCAAGCCGGACAACTTTCTAATGTACATTCAATAGCTCTGGCCATCAGGAAGTCAGATATTTTGGTCTGAATGTGAATTTTTTTGCAAAATCAGCCTCTGAATTTTTAGCCACTCCTCTTAAACTATTTATTTTATTCGTACCAAACTTTTTCAACATGATGAAACTACATTAAATATGCTAAATTGTGAATGGATAATAAATATCTCAAACGGTTTTGCTATGGAAAGGGATTAAAGTAAAAATCTTCTAAAAATGTAATTATATACCATTTATTTCTATATAAAAGTATACAAATATCACAACTAAACCCATTTTATTCTGTTTTTGCAATTCAAGAAGAATGAAAAAGTTAAAAACAGGCTATTTAGTGCTATTTGGTTCAACAAAAAAGCAAACATAGGGCTATACTGCCCTCTTGTGTCCAAAAGGACATCAAAATAGTATATAAAACTTTTTACCAGGTAGGCCAATATTGTATTTAAATATACATTTATTAGGTATGTGTCTGAGGATATTTTCCCACCGGTTAATCGACGTGTGACACGAGTGGGTGCTTTTAAATCGCTAATATAATAGTAAAAGAAAAATAATGATAATGTTGCACACACAAATCACACACATGTGGGAAAGAATGATGCTTTTAAACAACACTAAACCGCCATTAGGTGTCGCCAGGCATCCATCTTAATAAGCGAGTCATTGATTCATTCGTTCAAACGATTCGTTCGAATGAGTCGATCATGATTAAGACAGATGTTTATGGATTGATCATTCAATCTTTGAGTCAACCGATTCGTTAAAAATGCTGAATCGTTCAGTTATGAGAAAACACGTGATGCGTGATGGTTCTGCCGTGATCTTTGTTTAACTATTTTCGCTGCTGAAACAGAACAAAAACAGTCAACATTGCATCTAAAATGTAAGTGACTTAATTGTAACTGTTTATTAACCTGTTGTATGAAATCTAGGGGTGGGAGAAAAAATTGATTCTTAGATGCATCGCGATGCGGACGTGGACGATTCTGAATCGATTCACAAATGTCAAAAAATCGATTCTCTAAAAAAATATTTTTTCTAATAACGTAATATTGACGGAAGGCAAAAGGCGGAACTCTAAGCGGACGTGCGTGCAGTCTGTGGCGCACACATAACAGAGAAGTTTCTTCTGCTCACCAAGGCTGCATTTATTTGATTAAAAATACAAACAAAAACAGTAATATTGTAAAATATTATTCCAATTTAAAACAGCTGCTTTCTATTTTAATATATTTTAAACTGTTATTTATTCCTGTGATCAAAGCTGAGTTTTCAGCATCATTACTCCAGTCGTCACTGTCACATGATCCTTCAGAAATTATTCTTATATGATGATTGATACTCAAGAAACATTCATTATTATTTTAAATGTCGAAAACAGTTGTGTACAGTCTTTGATGAATAGAAAGTTCAAAAGAACAGCATTTATCTGAAATCTAAAGCTTTTGTAACGTTAAACACTACCGCTCAAAAGTTTTGGGTTAGTAATAATTACAATTTTATTTTTGGGGGAAAGAAATAAAATAAATCAGTACTTTTATTTATGAAGGATGAGTTAAACTGATCAACAGTTACAGTAAAGACATTTATAATGTTAAAAATATATATATTTGAAATATATGCTGTTCTTTTGAACTTTACATTCATCAAAGCATTTTGAAAAAAAAAATCTGTACACAACTGTTTTCAACATTGAAAATAATAATTAATATTTATTGACCATCAATCATCATATTAGTATGATTTCTGAAGGATCATGTGACACTGAAGACTGGAGTAATGATGCTGAAAACTCAACTTTGATCACAGAAATGAATTACTATGTAAAATATTTTAAAATTGAAAACAGCTGTTTTAAATTGGAATAATATTTCACAATATTACTGCTTTTGTTTGTATTTTTAATCAATAAATGCAGCCTTGGTGAGCAGAAGAGACTTCTCCTAAAAACATTAAAAATCTTACTGACCCCGAACTTTTGAACAATAATATATATATATATATATATATATATATATATATATATATATATATATATATATATATTAGGGCTGTCAAAGTTAGCGCGTTAATGACGCGTTAACGCAAAATCATATTAACGGCACTAATTTTTTTAACGGACGATTAACGCAGCGCGTATTTTCTGTTTGACCCGTGACCCAACCCCTAGTTGGAGAAATGGACATACACAGTGTTGGCAACTTAGCGACATTGCAGACCCCTTTAGCGATTTTTTTCCCTTCAACAAAGCGCCCAAACCTTATTTAGTTTCTGAGAATCGCCGGTACTGCTCTCTCAGCACGCGCGCGCGCCTCTCTCTCTCTCTCTCTCTCTCTCTCTGCGTCTCACGCGGAGGAGCAGCGCTTTAATTCAGTTAAACACAGATATTATGTTGTTCTCTAATTTTACAAATAGCCGAAATCAGAGCACGGATATTGTCTTTAGCTTATGTGTATTTGATTTCACCAGACGACGGCTCGATTATCAGAATTTTTGTGCAGATTAACGTCTTGGAAGGGAGAGCTGGTTATGTTTATTTGGTCGCGTTTCAGTCACCATTTCAAATTCATTCCGTTGTTTGACAACAGAAACAGTAAAATATACGTTTTATTGAGAATTTATTGAGAATTTAGCTTTATCAAAATGGGCACAGAGAGAGACAAACTACAATGTAATAATAAATGCTAAATGTACATTTAGCATTTTCAGAAGAGCTGCCCTGTCATGCAAAAATCTAAACATGTTTGTGTTAATTGCTCAGTGCAAAGAAAGAGAAGTAATGGGAACCTGGTATTTCTTTGTTCTTTCTACATGTGTCTAATAGACATGAACAAGTTCTTTGAAAAACATCTATGGCCTTTGAAACATGTCTCGTCTTCATGCTATATTGACTATGGTTTCAATAATAAACATACATTTGCATAAAGCGTCTATATTTATCCATGCCCACATTGATTAGAGTATTACAAACTTGAAAAGTATTAATTTAAGGTATATTTAGAACAAATAAAAAATGTGCGATTAAATGCGATTAATCGCGAGTTAACTCATGACAATCATGCGATTAATCGCGATTAAAAATTTTAATCGATTGACAGCCCTAATATATATATATATATATACATATACATATATATGTATGTGTGTGTATGTATGTATGTATATATATATATATATATATATATATATATACATATACATATATATGTATGTGTGTGTGTGTGTGTGTGTATGTATGTATGTATGTATGTATATATATATATATATATATATATATATAAATATAGCTGCGAGCAGCGATGGAGGGCCAAAGCCGGCGGTACCGCCACCCCGGTGCCTTTAGGTAACTAAAGGCACCGGGGTTGCGGTGCCACCGGCTTGGGCCCGTAATCGCTGCTCGCAGCTATATTTATTATTATTATTATTATTGTTGTTCAAGGGTTCGGGGGCTTTTGGGGCCTTTAACATGCTCAAAAACTCATGAAACTTTGCACACAGGTCAGAACCTGCGGCCATTAGGGCCGGGCTGAAGCTGGTACCCGGGCGTGGCAGGGGGGCTCAACAGCGCCCCCTGGAACGGAATCCGAACACTTGTCCATAAATCAAACACACTTGCATATAATAATATGAAACTCGGAACAGATATAGATCTCATCGGGCCGAACAACTTTCGTGCTCTAAGTTTTACGCCAGCCCAACAGGAAGTCGGCTATTATGGGTTGTTTGGAAACGCATGCTGTGGAATTTAATGTACTCCTCCTAGGGAATTCATCCAATCGGCTCCAAACTCGGTCAGCATGAAGTCAAGACATTGAGGATGCTAAATTGCGGACGGATTTTTGATATCTCGAACGGTTTGGCCGTGGCGAGGAAACGAATTTATGGCGAATAATGGAAACAGGAAGTGTGTTATAACTTCTGCATACATTAACTGATCTTGATTAAACTTCAGCAGTGTGTTCGTTGTAAGAGGCCGATCACATGGATGTGACTATTGTGAGTCAAAGTTATAGCGCCACCAACTGGCAGCAGGAAGTGTGTCCCTTTCAAAATGCTTTGAAATCACCCTCTTATTTTTACCCGATTTGCTTCAAACTTTATGTGTATAATGTAAACACACGGCAGATGTAGACCTGTGAAAGGATTTTTGATATCTTTAATACTGTTGCCATGGCAACGCTTCAAACTTTAATATTCTTTTTTGATGCTTTTGAGACTCTTAACATACTTGAAATTGGATGAAACTCGACAGACACATCACATTTATTAGCCCGTAGACATGTGCAAAGTTTCAGAAACGGGCGTGGTGGAATGGGTCAGTAGCGCCACCTTTAGTCAAAAATGGGGGTTTAGTTTTTCCTAGAATCACAAAACTTGGTATGTGTATTGTTCTCATCAAGACGGACAACTTTCTAATTTACATGAACCATCTCCGACCAACAGGAAGAGAGATATTTTGGTTTGAATGTGGATTTTCTGAAGAATTTTCTCTCCCTCTCTCTGTGTCTGTGTGTGTGTGAGGGGAGGGGGGGATTTGACTCTTGCTTTTATATTGTTAATCAAGGTTTCAGGGGCTTTTGGGGTCCTTAACGTGCTCAAAAACTCTTGAAACTTTGCACACAGGTCAAAACCCACGGCCATCAGGGCCGGGCTGAAGCTGGTACCCGGGCGTGGCTGGGGGGCTCAACAGCGCCCCCTTGAACGGGGTTCTAAAACTTGATCCATATATCAAACACGCTCGCATGAATTAATATGAAACTCGGTACACATATAGATCTCATCGGGCCGAACAACTTTACCCCGGTCAAGTTTTACGCCAGCCCAACAGGAAGTCGGCTATTATGGGTTGTTTGGAAAACGCTTGCTGTGGAATGTGAAATACTCCTCCTAGAAAATTCACCGTGTCCCCTTCAAACTCGGTGTGCATGTAGTCAAGACTTTGAGGATGCTAAATTGCGGACGGATTTTTGATATCTCGAACGGTTTGGCTGTGGCGAGGAATCGAATTTATGGCGAGAAAAGAGAAACACGGAAGTGGAATAACTTCTGCATACATTAACTGATCTTGATGAAACTTCAGCAGTGTGTTCGTGGTAAGAGGCCGATCAGATGGATGTAGCTATTGTGAGTCAAAGTTATAGCGCCACCAACTGGCAGCAGGAAGTGTGTCACTTTCAACATGCTTTAGACAAAAGTGGGGGGGTTAGTTTTAACTACAGTAAAGAAAAAATAGTTTTTATATTGTTCTCATCAAGCCGGACAACTTTCTAATTTACATTCAATAGCTCTGGCCATCAGGAAGTCAGATATTTTGGTCTGAATGTGAATTTTTTTGCAAAATCAGCCTCTGAATTTTTAGCCACTCCTCTTAAACTATTTATTTTATTCGTACCAAACTTTTTCAACATGATGAAACTACATTAAATATGCTAAGTTGTGAATGGATAATAAATATCTCAAACGGTTTTGCTATGGCGAGGGATTAATGTCCAAAAAGGAAACACTAAAAATCTTCTAAAAATGTAATTATATACCATTTATTTCTATATAAAAGTATACAAATACCACAACTAAACCCATTTTATTCTGTTTTTGCAATTCAAGAAGAATGAAAAAGTTAAAAACAGGCTATTTAGTGCTATTTGGTTCAACAAAAAAGCAAACATAGGGCTATACTGCCCTCTTGTGTCCAAAAGGACATCAAAATAGTATATAAAACTTTTTACCAGGTAGGCCAATATTGTATTTAAATATACATTTATTAGGTATGTGTCTGAGGATATTTTCCCACCGGTTAATCGACGTGTGACACGAGTGGGTGCTTTTAAATGGCTAATATAAAAGTGAAAGTAAAAAAACGGACGTCCGCACGGACATTGATAATGGTGCACGTTGGAAAGAATGATACTTTTAAACATAACACTAAACCGCCATTAGGTGTCGCCAGGCGACCATCTTAATGAGCGAGTCATTGATTCATTCGTTCAAATGATTCGTTCCAATGACTGAGTCATTCGTTCCAATGACTGAGTCATTCATGATTGAGACAGATGTTTATGGATTGACCATTGAATCTTTGAGTCAAGCGATTCGTTTCAAAATGCTGAATCATTCAGTAATGAGAAAACAAGTTGCTGTGATCTTTGTTTAACTATTTTTGCTGCTGAAACAGAACAAAAACAGTCAATATTGCATCTAAAATGTAAGTGACTTAATTGTAACTGTTTATTAACCTGTTGTATGAAATCAATGTCACAGTTTCAATCGTGATTGTATTCAGGAAATAGTTGCCTACTTGTCAAGTGAGGTTGCTTAACTCTATCATATGTTATAAAATATATAAAAACTCCATATTTGTAATTTTTATAGTCAGTATGTTGTTAACTGGGTTGCTTTTTTGTGTGCTGCGCTCATTTGTTTACAATTCTCCTGGAGAAGCAGCATGAGCCTCAGCAGTGCAACCTTGTTACCATTGATCAGTAATACATTTATTATTAACTGATGATTGCAACTTAAAATGAATGTAATGAAATTAGAATAATCTCTCGTTTTAGTGATTCCCAAGTTATTTTTTTGTTATTGACGTTCTAATCAGGCTATACTCTGGTCGGGCAAGTAAAATTCTTCCACCGGTTAATCGACGTGTGACACCACTGAGCGCTTTTAAATCGCTAACTATAGTATACTATATACTAGTAAAATACAGACGTCCGCACAGACATTGATAATGGTGCGGAGTAGAGCGAGCATTTTCAATTTATTCCTATGGATGTAGGAATTAACTAAAACATTTTATTTATGTTTTTGTGTCCACTGTTCAACCGCAACCGCGTCACACACACACACACATTCCAGAATTGCAATCTTGACATCGCAGCCTGTTCATTATAGCCCTAATACAATATAATAATAAAAATAGTCAACCTAACATAAACGAATTACACTGCTCTGTTTAAATAGTCAGTAGTACAATCTGTACCATTCACAGTAAGCAGAGCTCCACTGTGATGTTTCCAAGAACATTTTTGCGCATGTGAAGAGGATGATTTTTTCCATCGATATTGGAACACGAGTGAAGTACAAAGCCTATAATAAAGAATAGTTTAGCATCCAAATACATCGCAAATATTGAAACATTTTGATTCTAATGAGAGGGTTACGTGAGACCAACACTGCTTACTTTCGTTTTTATTTTTACATTAAATTTAAAGGATTTGTTGTGGAATATTTTGGGTGTATCATAAAATCAGAATAAGGTAAGACAAGTAAAATTTTCTGTCTTATATTTATATATATATATATACGTATATATATAAGTATATATATATATATATATATATATATATGTGTGTGCGTGTGTATATATATATATATATAGATAGCTAGATAGATAGATATAGATATAGATAGATAGATATTTATATATATATATATATATATATATATATATATGTATATATATATATATATGTGTGTGTGTGTGTGTGTGTGTATATATATATATATATATATATATAAATATAGCTGCGAGCAGCGATGGAGGGCCAAAGCCGGTGGCACCGCCATCCCCGGTGCCTTTAGGTAACTAAAGGCACCGGGGTGGCGGTGCCACCGGCTTGGGCCCGCAATCGCTGCTCGCAGCTATATTTAGGGCCCAAGCCCTGAAAGGGCGAAGGCCCTATTGTTTTTTTGGTAGGATTATTATTAGGGCCCAAGCCCTGAAAGGGCGAAGGCCCTATTGTTTTCGTTAGGATTATTATTAGGGCCCAAGCCCTGAAGGGGCGAAGGCCCTATTGTTTTCGTTAGGATTATTATTATTATTATTATTATTGTTCTTCAAGGGTTCGGGGGCTTTTGGGGCCTTTAACGTGCTCAAAAACTCATGAATCTTTGCACGCAGGTCAGAACCCGCGGCCATTAGGGCCGGACTGAAGCTGGTACCCGGGCGTGGCAGGGGGGCTCAACAGCGCCCCCTAGAACACAATCTTAAATCTTGGACACATACAAGAACGTATTAGTATGAAACTCGGTACACATATAGATCTCATCGGGCCGAACAACTTTCGCGCTCTAAGTTATTAGCTCTGCCCAACAGGAAGTCAGCTATTATGGGTTGTTTGAAAAACGCATGCTGTGGAATTTAATGTACTCCTCCTAGGGAATTGATCCGATCCACACCAAACTCGGTCAGCATGAAGTCAAGATATTGAGGATGCTAAATTGCGGACGGATTTTTGATATCTCGAACGGTTTGGCCGTGGTGATGAAACGAATTTATAGCGAGAAAAGATAAACAGGAAGTGTGTTATAACTTCTGCATACATGAACTGATCTTGATGAAACTTCAGCAGTGTGTTCGTTGTAAGAGGCCGATCACATGGATGTGACTATTGTGAGTTAAAGTTATAGCGCCACCAACTGGCAGCAGGAAGTGTGTCACTTTCAAAATGCTTTGAAATCACCCTCTTATTTTTACCCGATTTGCTTCAAACTTTATGTGTATAATGTTGACACACGGCAGATGTAGACCTGTGAAAGGTTTATTGATATCTTAAATACTGTTGCCGTGGCAACGCATCAAACTTTAATATTCTTTTCAGATGCTTTTGAGACTCTTAACATACTTGAAATTGGATGAAACTCGACAGACACATCACAATTATTAGCCGGTAGACATGTGCAAAGTTTCAGAAACGGGCGTGGTGAGGGGCTCAGTAGCGCCACCTTTAGTCAAAAATGGGGGCTTAGTTTTAAGTAGAGTCACAAAAATCGTTATGTATATTGTTCTCATCAAGCCGGACAACTTTCTAATTTATAGTCATAAGCTGTGACCAACAGGAAGTGAGATATTTTGGTTTGAATGTGATTTTTTGGAGAATTATCTCCCTCTCTCTCTCTGCCTCTGCGTCTCTGTGTGTGTGAGGGGTGGGGGGATTTGTCTTTTGAGTGAGATTTGTTTAAAATTCCTGTTTTTCAAGGTTTCAGGGGCTTTTGGGGCCTTTAACGTGCTCGAAAACTCTTGAAACTTTGCACACAGGTCAGAACCCGTGGCCATCAGGGCCGGGCTGAAGCTGGTACCCGGGCGTGGCAGGGGGGCTCAACAGCGCCCCCTGGAACGGGATCCGAACACTTGTCCATAAATCAAACACACTTGCATGTAATGATATGAAACTCGGTACACATATAGATCACATCGGGCTGAACAACTTTCGTGCTCTAAGTTTTACGCCAGCCCAACAGGAAGTCGGCAATTATGGGTTGTTTGGAGAACGCTTGCTGTGGAATGCGAAGTACTCCTCCTAGAGAATTCATCCAATCCCCACCAAACTCGGTGTGCATGAAGTCAAGACATTGAGGATTCTAAATTGCGCACGGATTTTTGATATCTCGAACGGTTTGGCCGTGGCGAGGAAACGAATTTATGGCGAGAAAAGAGAAACACAAAGTGGTATAACTTCTGCATACATTAACGGATCTTGATTAAACTTCACCAGTGTGTTCGTGGTAAGAGGCCGATCAGATGGATGTAACTATTGTGAGTCAAAGTTATAGCGCCACCAACTGGCAGCAGGAAGTGTGTCACTTTCAAAATGCTTTTGACAAAAGTGGGGGGGTTAGTTTTACCCACAGTTTTAAAAATCAGTACGTACATTGGTCTCATCGAGCCGGACAACTTTCTAATATACAGTTATTAGCTTCGACCAATAGGAAGTCAGATATTTTGGTTTGAATGTGGATTTATTTGCAAATTCAGCCTCTGCTTTTTACCCACTCCTGCTAAGTGTTTTTTTATTTATTCACACCAAACTTTTTTAACACGATGAAAATACATTAAAGATGCTAAATTGTGAACGGATATTAAATATTTCAAACGGTTTTGACATGGCGAGGGATTAAAATAATGTCAAAAAAGGAATCAGAAAACATCTCATATATTCTTAAAATTTAATTATACACCATTTATTTTTATATAAAATTATACAAATATTAGAACTAAACCTATTTTATTCTGTTTATGCAATTCAAAAAGTATGAAAAAGTTAAAAACAGGCTATTTAGTGCTATTTGTTTCAACAAAAAAGCAAACATAGGGCTATACTGCCCTCTTGTGTCCAAAAGGATATTAAAATAGTATATAAAACGTTTTACTAGGTAGGCCTATTGTATTTAAATATAAATTTATTAGGTATATGACTGTGAGGATATTTTCCCATCGGTTAAGCGACGTGTGACACGAGCGGGTGCTTTTAAATCGCTAATATAAAAGTGAAAGTAAAAAAACGGACGTCCGCACGGACATTGATAATGGTGCACGTTGGAAAGAATGATATTTTTAAACATAACACTAAACCGCCATTAGGTGTTGCCAGGCGACCATCTTAATGAGCGAGTCATTGATTCATTCGTTCAAACGATTCATTCCAATGACTGAGTCATTCATGATTGAGACAGATGTTTATGGATTGACCATTGAATCTTTGAGTCAAGCGATTCGTTTCAAAATGCTGAATCATTCAGTAATGAGAAAACAAGTTGCTGTGATCTTTGTTTAACTATTTTTGCTGCTGAAACAGAACAAAAACAGTCAATATTGCATCTAAAATGTAAGTGACTTAATTGTAACTGTTTATTAACCTGTTGTATGAAATCAATGTCACAGTTTCAATCGTGATTGTATTCAGGAAATAGTTGCCTACTCGTCAAGTGAGGTTGCTTAACTCTATCATATGTTATAAAATATATAAAAACTCCATATTTGTAATTTTTATAGTCAGTATGTTGTTAACTGGGTTGCTTTTTTGTGTGCTGCGCTCATTTGTTTACAATTCTCCTGGAGAAGCAGCATGAGCCTCAGCAGTGCAACCTTGTTACCATTGATCAGTAATACATTTATTATTAACTGCTGATTGCAACTTAAAATGAATGTAATGAAATTAGAATAATCTCTCGTTTTAGTGATTCCCAAGTTATTTTTTTGTTATTGACGTTCTAATCAGGCTATACTTTGGTCGGGCAAGTAAAATTCTCTTTCAGGTAGGCCTATTGAATTTATATATAAATATATTAGGGATGTGACTGTGATAAAATTTTCCCACCGGTTAATCGACATGTGACACCGCTGAGGGCTTTTAAATCGCTAACTATAGTATACTATATACTAGTAAAATACAGACGTCCGCACAGACATTGATAATGGTGCGGAGTAGAGCGAGCATTTTCAATGTATTCCTATGGATGTAGGAATTAACTAAAACATTTTATTTATGTTTTTGTGTCCACTGTTCAACCGCAACCGCGTCACACACACATTCCAGAATTGCAATCTTGACATTCATTATAGCCCTAATACAATATAATAATAAAAATAGTCAACCTAACATAAACGAATTACACTGCTCTGTTTAAATAGTCAGTAGTACAATCTGTACCATTCACAGTAAGCAGAGCTCCACTGTGATGTTTCCAAGAACATTTTTGCGCGTGTGAAGAGGATGATTTTTTCCATCGATATTGGAACACGAGTGAAGTACAAAGCCTATAATAAAGAATAGTTTATCATCCAAATACATCGCAAAAATTGAAACATTTTGATTCTAATGAGAGGGTTACGTGAGACCAATACTGCTTACTTTCGTTTTTATTAGGGCCCAAGCCCTGAAAGGGCGAAGAGCCCTATTGTTTTCGGTAGGATTATTTATTAGGGCCCAAGCCCTGAAAGGGCGAAGGCCCTATTGTTTTCGGTAGGATTATTTATTATTATTATTATTATTATTATTATTATTTTGTCAACCTTTCGGGCACTTTTGGGGCTCTTAACATGCTCGAAAACTCTTGAAATTTTGCACACACGTCAGAACCCGCGGCCATCAGGGCCGGACTGAAGCTGGTACCCGGGCGTGGCAGGGGGGCTCGACAGCGCCCCCTGGAACGGGATCCGAACACGTGTCCATAAATCAAACACGCTTGCATGTAATAATATGAAACTCGGTACACATATAGATCTCATCCGGCCGAACAACTTTCGTGCTCTAAGTTTTACGCCAGCCAAACAGGAAGTTGGCTATTTAGCGTTGTTTGGAAACGCATGCTGTGGAATTTAATGTACTCCTCCTAGGGAATTCATCGATTCGCCTCCAAACTCGGTGTGCATGAAGTCAAGACATTGAGGATGCTAAATTGCGGACGGATTTTTGATATCTCGAACGGTTTGGCCGTGGCGAGGAAACAAATTTATGGCGAAAAAATGAAACAGGAAGTGTGTTATAACTTCTGCATACATTAACTGATCTTGATGAAACTTCAGCAGTGTGTTCGTTGTAAGAGGCCGATCGCACAGATGTGACTATTGTGAGTCAAAGTTATAGCGCCACCAACAGGCAGCAGGAAGTACATCACTTTCAAAATGCTTTGAAATCAGTGTCTTATTTTTACTCGATTTGCTTCAAACTTTATGTGTACAATGTAGACACACGGCAGATGTAAACCTGTGAAAGGATTATTGATATCTTAGATACTGTTGCCGTGGCAACGCATCAAACTTTAATATTCTTTTTTGATGCTTTTGAGACTCTTAACATACTTGAAATTGCATGAAACTCAACAGACACATCACATTTATTAGCCAGTAGACATGTGCAAAGTTTCAGAAACGGGGGTGGTGGAATGGCTCAGTAGCGCCACCTTTAGTCAAAAATGGGGGTTTAATTTTTCCTAGAATCACAAAACTTGGTATGTGTATTGTTCTCATCAAGACGGACAACTTTCTAATTTACATGAACCATCTCCGACCAACAGGAAGAGAGATATTTTGGTTTGAATGTGGATTTTCTGAAGAATTTTCTCTCCCTCTCTCTGTGTCTGTGTGTGTGTGAGGGGAGGGGGGGATTTGACTATTGCTTTTATATTGTTAATCAAGGTTTCAGGGGCTTTTGGGGTCCTTAACGTGCTCAAAAACTCTTGAAACTTTGCACACAGGTCAGAACCCACGGCCATCAGGGCCGGGCTGAAGCTGGTACCCGGGCGTGGCTGGGGGGCTCAACAGCGCCCCCTTGAACGGGGTTCTAAAACTTGATCCATATATCAAACACGCTCGCATGAATTAATATGAAACTCGGTACACATATAGATCTCATCGGGCCGAACAACTTTACCCCGGTCAAGTTTTACGCCAGCCCAACAGAAAGTCGGCTATTATGGGTTGTTTGGAAAACGCTTGTTGTGGAATGTGAAATACTCCTCCTAGAAAATTCACCGTGTCCCCTTCAAACTCGGTGTGCATGTAGTCAAGACTTTGAGGATGCTAAATTGCGGACGGATTTTTGATATCTCGAACGGTTTGGCTATGGCGAGGAATCGAATTTATGGCGAGAAAAGAGAAACACGGAAGTGGAATAACTTCTGCATACATTAACTGATCTTGATGAAACTTCAGCAGTGTGTTCGTGGTAAGAGGCCGATCAGATGGATGTAGCTATTGTGAGTCAAAGTTATAGCGCCACCAACTGGCAGCAGGAAGTGTGTCACTTTCAACATGCTTTTGACAAAAGTGGGGGGGTTACTTTTAACTACAGTAAAGAAAAAATAGTTTCTATATTGTTCTCATCAAGCCGGACAACTTTCTAATTTACATTCAATAGCTCTGGCCATCAGGAAGTCAGATATTTTGGTCTGAATGTGGTTTTTTTTGCAAAATCAGCCTCTGAATTTTTAGCCACTCCTCTTAAACTATTTATTTTATTCGTACCAAACTTTTTCAACATGATGAAACTACATTAAATATGCTAAATTGTGAATGGATAATAAATATCTCAAACGGTTTTGCTATGGCGAGGGATTAAAGTAAAAATCTTCTAAAAATGTAATTATATACCATTTATTTCTATATAAAAGTATACAAATATCACAACTAAACCCATTTTATTCTGTTTTTGCAATTCAAGAAGAATGAAAAAGTTAAAAACAGGCTATTTAGTGCTATTTGGTTCAACAAAAAAGCAAACATAGGGCTATACTGCCCTCTTGTGTCCAAAAGGACATCAAAATAGTATATAAAACTTTTTACCAGGTAGGCCAATATTGTATTTAAATATACATTTATTAGGTATGTGTCTGAGGATATTTTCCCACCGGTTAATCGACGTGTGACACGAGTGGGTGCTTTTAAATCGCTAATATAATAGTGAAAGAAAAATAATGATAATGTTGCACACACAAATCACACACATGTGGGAAAGAATGATGCTTTTAAACAACACTAAACCGCCATTAGGTGTCGCCAGGCATCCATCTTAATAAGCGAGTCATTGATTCATTCGTTCAAACGATTCGTTCGAATGAGTCGATCATGATTAAGACAGATGTTTATGGATTGATCATTCAATCTTTGAGTCAACCGATTCGTTAAAAATGCTGAATCGTTCAGTTATGAGAAAACACGTGATAAGTGATGGTTCTGCCGTGATCTTTGTTGAACTATTTTCGCTGCTGAAACAGAACAAAAACAGTCAACATTGCATCTAAAATGTAAGTGACTTAATTGTAACTGTTTATTTGTATGAAATCTAGGGGTGGGAGAAAAAAATTATTCTTAGATGCATCGCGATGCGGACGTGGACGATTCTGAATCGATTCACAAATGTCAAAAAATCGATTCTCTAAAAAAATATTTTTCTAATAACGTAATATTGACGGAAGGCAAAAGGCGGAACTCTAAGCGGACGTGCGTGCAGTCTGTGGCGCGCACATAACAGAGAAGTTTCTTCTGCTCACCAAGGCTGCATATATTTGATTAAAAATACAAACAAAAACAGTAATATTGTAAAATATTATTCCAATTTAAAACAGCTGCTTTCTATTTTAATATATTTTAAACTGTTATTTATTCCTGTGATCAAAGCTGAGTTTTCAGCATCATTACTCCAGTCGTCACTGTCACATGATCCTTCAGAAATTATTCTAATATGATGATTGATACTCAAGAAACATTCATTATTATTTTAAATGTCGAAAACAGTTGTGTACAGTCTTTGATGAATAGAAAGTTCAAAAGAACAGCATTTATCTGAAATCTAAAGCTTTTGTAACGTTAAACACTACCGCTCAAAAGTTTTGGGTTAGTAATAATTAAAATGTTATTTTTGGGGTAAATAAATAAAATAAATCAGTACTTTTATTTATGAAGGATGTGATCAACAGTTACAGTAAAGACATTTATAATGTTAAAAAAATATATATTTGAAATATATGC
>NC_140217.1:18765656-18778156 GCF_951802725.1 Rutilus rutilus | reverse complement strand
TGTGGCGAGGAATCCAATTTATGGCGAGAAAAGAGAAACACGGAAGTGGAATAACTTCTGCATACATTAACTGATCTTGATGAAACTTCAGCAGTGTGTTCGTGGTAAGAGGCCGATCAGATGGATGTAGCTATTGTGAGTCAAAGTTATAGCGCCACCAACTGGCAGCAGGAAGTGTGTCACTTTCAACATGCTTTTGACAAAAGTGGGGGGGTTACTTTTAACTACAGTAAAGAAAAAATAGTTTCTATATTGTTCTCATCAAGCCGGACAACTTTCTAATTTACATTCAATAGCTCTGGCCATCAGGAAGTCAGATATTTTGGTCTGAATGTGATTTTTTTTGCAAAATCAGCCTCTGAATTTTTAGCCACTCCTCTTAAACTATTTATTTTATTCGTACCAAACTTTTTCAACATGATGAAACTACATTAAATATGCTAAATTGTGAATGGATAATAAATATCTCAAACGGTTTTGCTATGGCGAGGGATTAAAGTAAAAATCTTCTAAAAATGTAATTATATACCATTTATTTCTATATAAAAGTATACAAATATCACAACTAAACCCATTTTATTCTGTTTTTGCAATTCAAGAAGAATGAAAAAGTTAAAAACAGGCTATTTAGTGCTATTTGGTTCAACAAAAAAGCAAACATAGGGCTATACTGCCCTCTTGTGTCCAAAAGGACATCAAAATAGTATATAAAACTTTTTACCAGGTAGGCCAATATTGTATTTAAATATACATTTATTAGGTATGTGTCTGAGGATATTTTCCCACCGGTTAATCGACGTGTGACACGAGTGGGTGCTTTTAAATCGCTAATATAATAGTGAAAGAAAAATAATGATAATGTTGCACACACAAATCACACACATGTGGGAAAGAATGATGCTTTTAAACAACACTAAACCGCCATTAGGTGTCGCCAGGCATCCATCTTAATAAGCGAGTCATTGATTCATTCGGTCAAACGATTCGTTCGAATGAGTCGATCATGATTAAGACAGATGTTTATGGATTGATCATTCAATCTTTGAGTCAACCGATTCGTTAAAAATGCTGAATCGTTCAGTTATGAGAAAACACGTGATGCGTGATGGTTCTGCCGGGATCTTTGTTTAACTATTTTCGCTGCTGAAACAGAACAAAAACAGTCAACATTGCATCTAAAATGTAAGTGACTTAATTGTAACTGTTTATTAACCTGTTGTATGAAATCTAGGGGTGGGAGAAAAAATTGATTCTTAGATGCATCGCGATGCGGACGTGGACGATTCTGAATTGATTCACAAATGTCAAAAAATCGATTCTCTAAAAAAATATTTTTCTAATAACGTAATATTGACGGAAGGCAAAAGGCGGAACTCTAAGCGGACGTGCGTGCAGTCTGTGGCGCGCACATAACAGAGAAGTTTCTTCTGCTCACCAAGGCTGCATTTATTTGATTAAAAATACAAACAAAAACAGTAATATTGTAAAATAGTATTCCAATTTAAAACAGCTGCTTTCTATTTTAATATATTTTAAACTGTTATTTATTCCTGTGATCAAAGCTGAGTTTTCAGCATCATTACTCCAGTCGTCACTGTCACATGATCCTTCAGAAATTATTCTAATATGATGATTGATACTCAAGAAACATGCATTATTATTTTAAATGTCGAAAACAGTTGTGTACAGTCTTTGATGAATAGAAAGTTCAAAAGAACAGCATTTATCTGAAATCTAAAGCTTTTGTAACGTTAAACACTACCGCTCAAAAGTTTGTGGTTAGTAATAATTAAAATTTTATTTTTGGGGGAAAGAAATAAAATAAATCAGTACTTTTATTTATGAAGGATGAGTTAAACTGATCAACAGTTACAGTAAAGACATTTATAATGTTAAAAATATATATATTTGAAATATATGCTGTTCTTTTGAACTTTACATTCATCAAAGCATTTTGAAAAAAAAAAAATCTGTACACAACTGTTTTCAACATTGAAAATAATAATGAATATTTATTGAGCATCAATCATCATATTAGTATGATTTCTGAAGGATCATGTGACACTGAAGACTGGAGTAATGATGCTGAAAACTCAACTTTGATCAGAGAAATGAATTACTATGTAAAATATTTTAAAATTGAAAACAGCTGTTTTAAATTGGAATAATATTTCACAATATTACTGTTTTTGTTTGTATTTTTAATCAATAAATGCAGCCTTGGTGAGCAGAAGAGACTTCTCCTAAAAACATTAAAAATCTTACTGACCCCAAACTTTTGAACAATAATATATATATATATATATATATACATATATATGTATGTGTGTGTATGTATGTATGTATGTATGTATATATATATATATATATA
Source organism: Rutilus rutilus (assembly GCF_951802725.1). Taxonomy (NCBI): domain Eukaryota; kingdom Metazoa; phylum Chordata; class Actinopteri; order Cypriniformes; family Leuciscidae; genus Rutilus; species Rutilus rutilus. Next base: position 18,775,785 of record NC_140217.1, on the reverse strand, counting down.
AATATAGCTGCGAGCAGCGATGGAGGGCCAAAGCCGGCGGTACCGCCACCCCGGTGCCTTTAGGTAACTAAAGGCACCGGGGTTGCGGTGCCACCGGCTTGGGCCCGTAATCGCTGCTCGCAGCTATATTTAGGGCCCAAGCCCTGAAAGGGCGAAGGCCCTATTGTTTCCGGTAGGATTATTAGGGCCCAAGCCCTGAAGGGGCGAAGGCCCTATTGTTTTCGTTAGGATTATTATTATTATTAGGGCCCAAGCCCTGAAAGGGCGAAGGCCCTATTGTTTCCGGTAGGATTATTTATTATTATTATTAGGGCCCAAGCCCTGAAAGGGCGAAGGCCCTATTGTTTCCGGTAGGATTATTTATTATTAGGGCCCAAGCCCTGAAAGGGCGAAGGCCCTATTGTTTCCGGTAGGATTATTTATTAGGGCCCAAGCCCTGAAGGGGCGAAGGCCCTATTGTTTTCGTTAGGATTATTATTATTATTAGGGCCCGAGCACCGATGGTGTGAGGACCCTCTTGGAATTGCTCTGTTTATTATTATTATTATTATTATTATTATTATTATTCTCCGCATTGAATTGCATTTTTGAGGGCCTAAACATGCTCGAAAACTCACGAAACTTTGCACACACGTCAGAACTGGCGAAAATTTACATCTGATATAGGTTTCAGAATTGGACGGGGCAAAATGGCTCGATAGCGCCACCTATAAAAGTTCAACGGAGTGCGCCTCCCGCATCGTTCCACGTACGTGCACGAAATTCGGTACATACATGTAATTACCTAATACCTACAAAAAAGTCTCTTGGAGCGTAGCCCTAAACACAACAGGAAGTCAGCCATTTTGAACTTCCTCTCAGATTTTTGTGCAGTTTTTGCCATTTTCAGGCCTCGTACTTTAACGAACTCCTCCTACAGTTTTAATCTGATCATCTTCAAATTTGGTGAGTGTAATCTTCAGGCCTTTGCGACGTTAAATTGCGAAGATCTTGAGTTTTCGTCGAAGTGCGGGTCCTCGGCGGCCTGACAAATTTCGATGTTTCGCCATGAAACAGGAAGTTGCTGTAACTCAGGCATGGAATGTCCAATCTGCCCCAAACTTCACACTTTTGATAAGAGTTCTGTCCTGAACACATGACCATGCTCATATTCAGTTATAGTCATAGCGCCACCTGCTGGCAACAGGAAGTGACATGTTTAACACTGTTATGGACTCCTAATAACATATAAAAAAGTGCCAGCAAGTGCTAAACATGCTAACAACATACTAGAAGCATGCTAAAACATGCTAGCAAACTCTTAGCTAAGTGCTAAAGCATGCTATTATTGCAATTAAATAGGAATTTGCTGTAACTCAGGCATGGAATGTCCAATCTGCCCCAAACTTCACACTTTTGATAAGCGTTCTGTCCTGAACACATCTACATGAGAATATTCAGTTATAGTAATAGCGCCACCTACTGGTAACAGGAAGTGTCATGTTTAACACGTTGATGCCATTCTAGCAACATGTTAAAAATGCCATTGACTTCTAAACATGCTAGAAACATGTTAAAACATGCTAGCAATACTTAGCTAAGTGCTAAAGCATGCTAATTCAATGAAACAGGATGTTGTTGTTACTCAAGAAGGCAATGTCCAATCTGCCCCAAACTTCACACTTTTAATAAATGTTCTGTCCTAAACACATGACCATGCTCATATTCAGTTACAGTCATAGCGCCACCTGCTGGCAACAGGAAGTGACATGTTAAACACTGTTGTGGACATATAAAAACATATAAAAAAAGTGACAGCAAGTGCTAAACATGCTAACAACATACTAGAAACATGCTAAAACATGCTAGCAAACACTTAGCTAAGTGCTAAAGCATGCTATTGCTGCAATTAAATAGGAATTTGCTGTAACACAGGCATGGAATGTCCAATCTGCCCCAAACTTCACACGTTTGATAAGAGTCATGGCCTGAACACATCTACATGAGAATATTCAGTTATAGTAATAGCGCAACCTGCTTTCAACAGGAAGTGACATGTTTAACACTCTTGTGTTCTCCTAATAACATATAAAAAAGAGCCAGCAAGTGCTAAACAGGTTAGCAACATACTAGAAACATGCTAGCAAACACTTAGCTAAGTGCTAAAGCATGCTATTACTGCAATTAAATAGGAATTTGCTGTAACTCAGGCATGGAATGTCCAATCTGCCCCAAACTTCACACATTTGATAAGAATCATGGCCTGAACACATGTCTATGCTCAAATTCAGTTATAGTAATAGCGCCACCTACTGGCAACAGGAAGTGACATGTTTAACACTTTGATGCCGTTCTAGCAACATGTTAAAAATGCCATTGAGTTCTATACATGCTAGAAACATGTTAAAACATGCTAGCAATACTTAGCTAAGTGCTAAAGCATGCTAATTCAATGAAACAGGACTTTGTTGTTACTCAAGAAGGCAATGTACAATCTACCCCAAACTTCACACGTTTGATAAGAGTTATCTCTTGAACACATGTCCATGCTCATATTTAGTTATAGTCATAGCGCCACCTGCTGGCAACAGTAATTGACGTTTAACACTGTTCTTGACTCCTAATAACATATAAAAAAATGCCAGTAGGTGCTAAACATCCTACCAACATACTAGAGACATGCTAAAACATACTAGCAAACACTTAGCTAAGTGCTAAAGAATGATATTACTGCAATTAAATATGAATTTGCTGTAACTCAGGCATGGAATGTCCAATCTGCCCCAAACTTCACACTTTTGATAAGCGTTCTGTCCTGAACACATGACCATGCTTATATTCAGTTACAGTCATAGCGCCACCTGCTGGCAACAGGAAGTGACATGTTTAACACTGTTATGGACTCCTAATAACATATAAAAAAGTGCCAGCAAGTGCTAAACATGCTAACAACATACTACAAACATGCTAAAACATGCTAGCAAACTCTTAGCTAAGTGCTAAAGCATGCTATTATTGCAATTAAATAGGAATTTGCTGTAACTCAGGCATGGAATGTCCAATCTGCCCCAAACTTCACACATTTGATAAGAATCATGGCCTGAACACATGTCTATGCTCAAATTCAGTTATAGTAATAGCGCCACCTACTGGCAAAAGGAAGTGACATGTTTAACACTTTGATGCCGTTCTAGCAACATGTTAAAAATGCCATTGAGTTCTAAACATGCTAGAAACATGTTAAAACATGCTAACAATGCTTAGCTAAGTGCTAAAGAATGCTAATTCAATGAAACATGACTTTGTTGTTACTCAAGAAGGCAATGTCCAATTTGCACCAAACTTCACACGTTTGATAAGAGTTCTGTCCTGAACACACATCCATGGTCATATTCAGTTATAGTCATAACGCCACCTACTGGCAACAGAAACTGACATGGTTAACACAGTAATGCAGTACTAACCACATAATTATTGTGTACTAAGCATGCTAGAAACAGACTAAACATGCTAGCAACACTTAGCTGAGTCATGAAGCATGCTATTATCACCATTATACAAAACATTTTGTAACTGACTTTGACATACTCTTACTATATATACCTCCTTAAATGTACATTTCCCAACCATGCTCTGTCTTCCTAAAGCCACCGAGTGTTGATGGCATGGGTGCGAGGGCCCTTTCATCGCTGCTTGCAGCTTTAATTATTATTGTTCTTCAAGGGTTCGGGGGCTTTTGGGGCCTTTAACGTGCTCAAAAACTCATGAAACTTTGCACGCAGGTCAGAACCCGCGGCCATTAGGGCCGGGCTGAAGCTGGTACCCGGGCGTGGCAGGGGGGCTCAACAGCGCCCCCTAGAACACAATCTTAAATCTTGGACACATACAAGAACGTATTAGTATGAAACTCGGTACACATATAGATCTCATCGGGCCGAACAACTTTCGCACTCTAAGTTATTAGCTCTGCCCAACAGGAAGTCAGCTATTATGGGTTGTTTGAAAAACGCATGCTGTGGAATTTAATGTACTCCTCCTAGGGAATTGATCCGATCCACACCAAACTCGGTCAGCATGAAGTCAAGACATTGAGGATGCTAAATTGCGGACGGATTTTTGATATCTCGAACGGTTTGGCCGTGGCGATGAAACGAATTTATAGCGAGAAAAGATAAACAGGAAGTGTGTTATAACTTCTGCATACATTAACTGATCTTGATAAAACTTCAGCAGTGTGTTCGTGGTCAGAGGCCGATCACATTGATGTGACTATTGTGAGTCAAAGTTATAGCGCCACCAACTGGCAGCAGGAAGTGTGTCACTTTCAAAATGCTTTGAAATCACCCTCTTACTTTTACCCGATTTGCTTCAAACGTTATGTGTATAATGTAAACACACGGCAGATGTAGACCTGTGAAAGGATTTTTGATATCTTTAATACTGTTGCCATGGCAACGCTTCAAACTTTAATATTCTTTTTTGATGCTTTTGAGACTCTTAACATACTTGAAATTGGATGAAACTCGACAGACACATCACATTTATTAGCCCGTAGACATGTGCAAAGTTTCAGAAACGGGCGTGGTGAGGGGCTCAGTAGCGCCACCTTTAGTCATAAATGGGGCGGTTAGTTTTATCAACAGCAACAAAACTTGGTATGTGTATTGTTCTCATCAAGACGGACAACTTTCTAATTGACATTAACCATCTCCGACCAACAGGAAGAGAGATATTTTGGTTTGAATGTGGATTTTCTGAAGAATTTTCTCTCCCTCTCTCTGTGTCTGTGTGTGTCTGAGGGGAGGGGGGGGATTTGACTATTGCTTTTATATTGTTAATCAAGGTTTCAGGGGCTTTTGGGGTCCTTAACGTGCTCAAAAACTCTTGAAACTTTGCACACAGGTCAGAACCCACGGCCATCAGGGCCGGGCTGAAGCTGGTACCCGGGCGTGGCTGGGGGGCTCAACAGCGCCCCCTTGAACGGGGTTCTAAAACTTGGTCCATATATCAAACACGCTTGCATGAATTAATATGAAACTCGGTACACATATAGATCTCATCGTGCCGAACAACTTTCCCCTGGTCAAGTTTTACGCCAGCCCAACAGGAAGTCGGCTATTATGGGTTGTTTGGAAAACGCTTGCTGTGGAATGTGAAATACTCCTCCTAGAAAATTCACCGTGTCCCCTCCAAACTCGGTGTGCATGTAGTCAAGACTTTGAGGATGCTAAATTGCGGACGGATTTTTGATATCTCGAACGGTTTGGCCGTGGCGAGGAATCGAATTTATGGCGAGAAAAGAGAAACACGAAGTGGAATAACTGCTGCATACATTAACTGATCTTGATGAAACTTCACCAGTGTGTTCGTGGTAAGAGGCCGATCAGATGGATGTGGCTATTGTGATTCAAAGTTATAGCTCCACCAACTGGCAGCAGGAAGTGTGTCACTTTCAACATGCTTTTGACAAAAGTGGGGGGGTTAGTTTTAACTACAGTAAAAAAAAACTCAGTTCATATATTGATCTCATCGACCCGGACAACTTTCTAATTTAAAGTCATTAGCTCTGACCATCAGGAAGTCAGATATTTTGGTCTGAATGTGGATTTTTTTGCAAAATCAGCCTCTGAATTTTTAGCCACCTTTATCTAAGTGGTTTATTTTATTCCCACCAAACTTTTTCAACATGATAAAAATATATTAATGATGCTAAATTGTGAACGGATAATAAATATCTCAAACGGTTTTGCTATGGCGAGGGATTAAAGTATTGTCTAAAAAGTAAACAGTAAAAGGCTCATATATTCTAAAAATGTAATTATACACCATTTATTACTATATAAAAGTATACAAATATCAGAACTTAACTCATTTTATTCTTTTTTTTCAATTTAAGAATGAAGTTTAAGTTTAAAAACTGCCAGAATGGTTGTTTAGTCTAAACAATAAATAAATAAAGTCAAACATAGTGCTATACTGCCCTCTTGTGTTCAAAATCAGGTAGGCCTATTATATCTATATAAAAATATACTAGGTATGTGACGGTGAGAATATTTTACCACCGGTTAACTGACGTGTGACACCGCTGGGGGCTTTTTAATCGCTAACTTAAAAACGAAAGTAAAATATGTTCGTCCGCACGGACATTGATAATGGTGCGGAGCAGAGCAAGCTTTTTCAATAAATTCCTATGGAAGGAGCAATGACCTAAAAAACGTTGACTCTGTTCTGCTCGTTCCTCACTGAGGACGCGCACCATTATGAATGCCTGTGCAGCCGTGAGCATTTTAGTTTCATTTTCGGGGCGGATTGCTTGAATGTATTTAAAAAAAAGCACAATGTTGTGTTTTATTGCTACTGTACAAAAATATAAGTTAACACTTTGCAGTTTGAATGATGTTCTGAACAAAATGACAGAGTATGTTTTTATGTGTCCACTGTTCAATCGCGCCCTCGTTTTAGTGATTCCCAAGTTATTTTTTCATTTAAGTTTTTTCATTGTTCTAATCAGGTCAGGCAAGTAAAATTATCTGTGTCTTATCCCTTACATTTTTATATAATATATATACACTACTGTTCAAAAATTTGGGGTCAGTAAGATTTTTAAGCGAAGTTTCTTCTGCTCACCAAGGCTGCATTTATTTGATTAAAAATACAAACAAAAACAGTAATATTGTAAAATAGTATTCCAATTTAAAACAGCTGCTTTCTATTTTAATATATTTTAAACTGTTATTTATTCCTGTGATCAAAGCTGAGTTTTCAGCATCATTACTCCAGTCGTCACTGTCACATGATCCTTCAGAAATTATTCTAATATGATGATTGATGCTCAAGAAACATTCATTATTATTTTAAATGTCGAAAACAGTTGTGTACAGTCTTTGATGAATAGAAAGTTCAAAAGAACAGCATTTATCTGAAATCTAAAGCTTTTGTAACATTAAACACTACCGTTCAGAAGTTTGGGGTCAGTAATAATTTAAATTTTAATTTTGGGGGAAAGAAATAAAATAAATCAATACTTTTATTCATCGAGAATGAGTTAAACTGATCAAAAGTTACAGTACAGACATTTATAATGTTAAAAAAAATTATATTTGAAATAAATGCTGTTCTTTTGAACTTTACATTCATCAACGCATTTTGAAAAAAAATCTGTACACAACTGTTTTCAACATTGAAAATAATAATTAATATTTATTGACCATCAATCATCATATTAGAATGGTTTCTGAAGGATCATGTGACACTGAAGACGGGAGTAATGATGCTGAAAACTCAGCTTTGATCACATAAATTAATTACAGTGTAAAATATTTTAAAATAGAAAACAGCTGTTTTAAATTGGAATAATATTTCACAATATTACTGTTTTTGTTTGTATTTTTAATCAAATAAATGCAGCCTTGGTGAGCAGAAGAGACTTCTCCTAAAAACATAAAAAATCTTCCTGACCCCAAACTTTTGAACGGTATATATATACACATATATCAATATATATATATATATATATATATATATATATATATATATATATATATATATACATAAATATATATATATATATATATATGTTTGTATAATAAATACATATATATATATATATATATATATATATATATATATATATATATATATATATATAAATATAGCTGCGAGCAGCGATGGAGGGCCAAAGCCGGCGGTACCGCCACACCGGGGTTGCGGTGCCACCGGCTTGGGCCCGTAATCGCTGCTCGCAGCTATATTTATTATTATTATTATTATTTTGTCAACCTTTCGGGCACTTTTGGGGCTCTTAACATGCTCGAAAACTCTTGAAATTTTGCACACACGTCAGAACCCGCGGCCATCAGGTCCGGACTGAAGCTGGTACCCGGGCGTGGCAGGGGGGCTCGACAGCGCCCCCTGGAACGGGATCCGAACACGTGTCCATAAATCAAACACGCTTGCATGTAATAATATGAAACTCGGTACACATATAGATCTCATCGGGCCGAACAACTTTCGTGCTCTAAGTTTTACGCCAGCCAAACAGGAAGTTGGCTATTTAGCGTTGTTTGGAAACGCATGCTGTGGAATTTAATGTACTCCTCCTAGGGAATTCATCGATTCGCCTCCAAACTCGGTGTGCATGAAGTCAAGACATTGAGGATGCTAAATTGCGGACGGATTTTTGATATCTCGAACGGTTTGGCCGTGGCGAGGAAACAAATTTATGGCGAAAAAATGAAACAGGAAGTGTGTTATAACTTCTGCATACATTAACTGATCTTGATGAAACTTCAGCAGTGTGTTCGTGGTAAGAGGCCGATCACATGGATGTGACTATTGTGAGTCAAAGTTATAGCGCCACCAACTGGCAGCAGGAATATGTCACTTTCAAAATGCTTTGAAATCAGTGTCTTATTTTTACCCGATTTGCTTGAAACTTTATGTGTACAATGTAGACACACGGCAGATGTAAACCTGTGAAAGGATTATTGATATCTTAGATACTGTTACCGTGGCAACGCATCAAACTTTAATATTCTTTTTTGATGCTTTTGAGACTCTTAACATACTTGAAATTGCATGAAACTCAACAGACACATCACATTTATTAGCCAGTAGACATGTGCAAAGTTTCAGAAACGGGCGTGGTGGAATGGCTCAGTAGCGCCACCTTTAGTCAAAAATGGGGGCTTCGTTTTTCCTAGAATCACAAAACTTGGTATGTGTATTGTTCTCATCAAGACGGACAACTTTCTAATTTACATGAACCATCTCCGACCAACAGGAAGAGAGATATTTTGGTTTGAATGTGGATTTTCTGAAGAATTTTCTCTCCCTCTCTCTGTGTCTGTGTGTGTGTGAGGGGAGGGGGGGATTTGACTCTTGCTTTTATATTGTTAATCAAGGTTTCAGGGGCTTTTGGGGTCCTTAACGTGCTCAAAAACTCTTGAAACTTTGCACACAGGTCAAAACCCACGGCCATCAGGGCCGGGCTGAAGCTGGTACCCGGGCGTGGCTGGGGGGCTCAACAGCGCCCCCTTGAACGGGGTTCTAAAACTTGATCCATATATCAAACACGCTCGCATGAATTAATATGAAACTCGGTACACATATAGATCTCATCGGGCCGAACAACTTTACCCCGGTCAAGTTTTACGCCAGCCCAACAGGAAGTCGGCTATTATGGGTTGTTTGGAAAACGCTTGCTGTGGAATGTGAAATACTCCTCCTAGAAAATTCACCGTGTCCCCTTCAAACTCGGTGTGCATGTAGTCAAGACTTTGAGGATGCTAAATTGCGGACGGATTTTTGATATCTCGAACGGTTTGGCTGTGGCGAGGAATCGAATTTATGGCGAGAAAAGAGAAACACGGAAGTGGAATAACTTCTGCATACATTAACTGATCTTGATGAAACTTCAGCAGTGTGTTCGTGGTAAGAGGCCGATCAGATGGATGTAGCTATTGTGAGTCAAAGTTATAGCGCCACCAACTGGCAGCAGGAAGTGTGTCACTTTCAACATGCTTTAGACAAAAGTGGGGGGGTTAGTTTTAACTACAGTAAAGAAAAAATAGTTTTTATATTGTTCTCATCAAGCCGGACAACTTTCTTATTTACATTCAATAGCTCTGGCCATCAGGAAGTCAGATATTTTGGTCTGAATGTGAATTTTTTTGCAAAATCAGCCTCTGAATTTTTAGCCACTCCTCTTAAACTATTTATTTTATTCGTACCAAACTTTTTCAACATGATGAAACTACATTAAATATGCTAAGTTGTGAATGGATAATAAATATCTCAAACGGTTTTGCTATGGCGAGGGATTAATGTCCAAAAAGGAAACACTAAAAATCTTCTAAAAATGTAATTATATACCATTTATTTCTATATAAAAGTATACAAATATCACAACTAAACCCATTTTATTCTGTTTTTGCAATTCAAGAAGAATGAAAAAGTTAAAAACAGGCTATTTAGTGCTATTTGGTTCAACAAAAAAGCAAACATAGGGCTATACTGCCCTCTTGTGTCCAAAAGGACATCAAAATAGTATATAAAACTTTTTACCAGGTAGGCCAATATTGTATTTAAATATACATTTATTAGGTATGTGTCTGAGGATATTTTCCCACCGGTTAATCGACGTGTGACA
>NC_140217.1:18758156-18760656 GCF_951802725.1 Rutilus rutilus | reverse complement strand
AATATTCTTTTTTGATGCTTTTGAGACTCTTAACATACTTGAAATTGGATGAAACTCGACAGACACATCACATTTATTAGCCAGTAGACATGTGCAAAGTTTCAGAAACGGGCGTGGTGGAATGGCTCAGTAGCGCCACCTTTAGTCAAAAATGGGGGCTTAGTTTTTCCTAGAATCACAAAACTTGGTATGTGTATTGTTCTCATCAAGACGGACAACTTTCTAATTTACATGAACCATCTCCGACCAACAGGAAGAGAGATATTTTGGTTTGAATGTGGATTTTCTGAAGAATTTTCTCTCCCTCTCTCTGTGTCTGTGTGTGTGTGAGGGGAGGGGGGGATTTGACTCTTGCTTTTATATTGTTAATCAAGGTTTCAGGGGCTTTTGGGGTCCTTAACGTGCTCAAAAACTCTTGAAACTTTGCACACAGGTCAAAACCCACGGCCATCAGGGCCGGGCTGAAGCTGGTACCCGGGCGTGGCTGGGGGGCTCAACAGCGCCCCCTTGAACGGGGTTCTAAAACTTGATCCATATATCAAACACGCTCGCATGAATTAATATGAAACTCGGTACACATATAGATCTCATCGGGGCGAACAACTTTACCCCGGTCAAGTTTTACGCCAGCCCAACAGGAAGTCGGCTATTATGGGTTGTTTGGAAAACGCTTGCTGTGGAATGTGAAATACTCCTCCTAGAAAATTCACCGTGTCCCCTTCAAACTCGGTGTGCATGTAGTCAAGACTTTGAGGATGCTAAATTGCGGACGGATTTTTGATATCTCGAACGGTTTGGCTGTGGCGAGGAATCGAATTTATGGCGAGAAAAGAGAAACACGGAAGTGGAATAACTTCTGCATACATTAACTGATCTTGATGAAACTTCAGCAGTGTGTTCGTGGTAAGAGGCCGATCAGATGGATGTAGCTATTGTGAGTCAAAGTTATAGCGCCACCAACTGGCAGCAGGAAGTGTGTCACTTTCAACATGCTTTAGACAAAAGTGGGGGGGTTAGTTTTAACTACAGTAAAGAAAAAATAGTTTTTATATTGTTCTCATCAAGCCGGACAACTTTCTAATTTACATTCAATAGCTCTGGCCATCAGGAAGTCAGATATTTTGGTCTGAATGTGAATTTTTTTGCAAAATCAGCCTCTGAATTTTTAGCCACTCCTCTTAAACTATTTATTTTATTCGTACCAAACTTTTTCAACATGATGAAACTACATTATATATGCTAAGTTGTGAATGGATAATAAATATCTCAAACGGTTTTGCTATGGCGAGGGATTAATGTCCAAAAAGGAAACACTAAAAATCTTCTAAAAATGTAATTATATACCATTTATTTCTATATAAAAGTATACAAATATCACAACTAAACCCATTTTATTCTGTTTTTGCAATTCAAGAAGAATGAAAAAGTTAAAAACAGGCTATTTAGTGCTATTTGGTTCAACAAAAAAGCAAACATAGGGCTATACTGCCCTCTTGTGTCCAAAAGGACATCAAAATAGTATATAAAACTTTTTACCAGGTAGGCCAATATTGTATTTAAATATACATTTATTAGGTATGTGTCTGAGGATATTTTCCCACCGGTTAATCGACGTGTGACACGAGTGGGTGCTTTTAAATCGCTAATATAAAAGTGAAAGTAAAAAAACGGACGTCCGCACGGACATTGATAATGGTGCACGTTGGAAAGAATGATACTTTTAAACATAACACTAAACCGCCATTAGGTGTCGCCAGGCGACCATCTTAATGAGCGAGTCATTGATTCATTCGTTCAAATGATTCGTTCCAATGACTGAGTCATTCATGATTGAGACAGATGTTTATGGATTGACCATTGAATCTTTGAGTCAAGCGATTCGTTTCAAAATGCTGAATCATTCAGTAATGAGAAAACAAGTTGCTGTGATCTTTGTTTAACTATTTTTGCTGCTGAAACAGAACAAAAACAGTCAATATTGCATCTAAAATGTAAGTGACTTAATTGTAACTGTTTATTAACCTGTTGTATGAAATCAATGTCACAGTTTCAATCGTGATTGTATTCAGGAAATAGTTGCCTACTCGTCAAGTGAGGTTGCTTAACTCTATCATATGTTATAAAATATATAAAAACTCCATATTTGTAATTTTTATAGTCAGTATGTTGTTAACTGGGTTGCTTTTTTGTGTGCTGCGCTCATTTGTTTACAATTCTCCTGGAGAAGCAGCATGAGCCTCAGCAGTGCAACCTTGTTACCATTGATCAGTAATACATTTATTATTAACTGATGATTGCAACTTAAAATGAATGTAATGAAATTAGAATAATCTCTCGTTTTAGTGATTCCCAAGTTATTTTTTTGTTATTGACGTTCTAATCAGGCTATACTCTGGTCGGGCAAGTAAAATTCTCTTTCAGGTAGGCCTATTGTATTTATATATAAATATATTAGGGATGTGACTGTGATAACATTTTCCCACCGGTTAATCGACGTGTG
>NC_140217.1:18738156-18755656 GCF_951802725.1 Rutilus rutilus | reverse complement strand
GTGCATGAAGTCAAGACATTGAGGATGCTAAATTGCGGACGGATTTTTGATATCTCGAACGCTTTGGTCGTGGTGAGGAAATGCATTTATTGCGAGAAAAGAGAAACACGAAGTGGTATAACTTTAGCATACATTAACTGATCTTGATGAAACTTCAGCAGTGTGTTCGTGGTAAGAGGCCGATCAGATGGATGTAACTATTGTGAGTCAAAGTTATAGCGCCACCAACTGGCAGCAGGAAGTGTGTCACTTTCAAAATGTTTTTGACAAAAGTGGGGGGGTTAGGTTTACCCACAATTACAAAAATCAGTAAGTATATTGGTCTCATCGAGCTGGACAACTTTCTAATTTGCAGTCATTAGCTTGGACCAACAGGAAGTCAGATATTTTGGTTTGAATGTGGATTTATTTGCAAATTCAGCCTCTGCTTTTTACCCACTCCTGCTAAGTGTTTTTTTTTTTATTCACACCAAACTTTTTCAACATGATGAAAATACATTAAATATGCTAAATTGAGAACGGATATTGAATATCTCAAACGGTTTTGACATGGCGAGGGATTAAAATAATGTCAAAAAAGGAATCAGAAAACATCTCATATATTCTTAAAATTTAATTATACACCATTTATTTTTATATAAAATTATACAAATATTAGAACTAAACCTATTTTATTCTGTTTTTGCAATTCAAGAAGTATGAAAAAGTTAAAAACAGGCTATTTAGTGCTATTTGTTTCAACAAAAAAGCAAACATAGGGCTATACTGCCCTCTTGTGTCCAAAAGGATATCAAAATAGTATATAAAACGTTTTACTAGGTAGGCCTATTGTATTTAAATATAAATTTATTAGGTATATGACTGTGAGGATATTTTCCCATCGGTTAAGCGACGTGTGACACGAGCGGGTGCTTTTAAATCGCTAATATAAAAGTGAAAGTAAAAAAACGGACGTCCGCACGGACATTGATAATGGTGCACGTTGGAAAGAATGATACTTTTAAACATAACACTAAACCGCCATTAGGTGTCGCCAGGCGACCATCTTAATGAGCGAGTCATTGATTCATTCGTTCAAACGATTCATTCCAATGACTGAGTCATTCATGATTGAGACAGATGTTTATGGATTGACCATTGAATCTTTGAGTCAAGCGATTCGTTTCAAAATGCTGAATCATTCAGTAATGAGAAAACAAGTTGCTGTGATCTTTGTTTAACTATTTTTGCTGCTGAAACAGAACAAAAACAGTCAATATTGCATCTAAAATGTAAGTGACTTAATTGTAACTGTTTATTAACCTGTTGTATGAAATCAATGTCACAGTTTCAATCGTGATTGTATTCAGGAAATAGTTGCCTACTCGTCAAGTGAGGTTGCTTAACTCTATCATATGTTATAAAATATATAAAAACTCCATATTTGTAATTTTTATAGTCAGTATGTTGTTAACTGGGTTGCTTTTTTGTGTGCTGCGCTCATTTGTTTACAATTCTCCTGGAGAAGCAGCATGAGCCTCAGCAGTGCAACCTTGTTACCATTGATCAGTAATACATTTATTATTAACTGCTGATTGCAACTTAAAATGAATGTAATGAAATTAGAATAATCTCTTGTTTTAGTGATTCCCAAGTTATTTTTTTGTTATTGACGTTCTAATCAGGCTATACTTTGGTCGGGCAAGTAAAATTCTCTTTCAGGTAGGCCTATTGTATTTATATATAAATATATTAGGGATGTGACTGTGATAAAATTTTCCCACCGGTTAATCGACATGTGACACCGCTGAGGGCTTTTAAATCGCTAACTATAGTATACTATATACTAGTAAAATACAGACGTCCGCACAGACACCTTTAGTCAAAAATGGGGGCTTAGTTTTAAGTAGAGTCACAAAAATCGTTATGTATATTGTTCTCATCAAGCCGGACAACTTTCTAATTTATAGTCATAAGCTGTGACCAACAGGAAGTGAGATATTTTGGTTTGAATGTGATTTTTTGTAGAATTCTCTCCCTCTCTCTCTCTGCCTCTGCGTCTCTGTGTGTGTGAGGGGTGGGGGGATTTGTCTTTTGAGTGAGATTTGTTTAAAATTCCTGTTTTTCAAGGTTTCAGGGGCTTTTGGGGCCTTTAACGTGCTCGAAAACTCTTGAAACTTTGCACACAGGTCAGAACCCTCGGCCATCAGGGCTGGGCTGAAGCTGGTACCCGGGTGTGGCAGGGGGGCTCAACAGCGCCCCCTGGAATGGGATCCGAACACTTGTCCATAAATCAAACACACTTGCATGTAATGATATGAAACTCGGTACACATATAGATCATATCGGGCTGAACAACTTTCGTGCTCTAAGTTTTACGCCAGCCCAACAGGAAGTCGGCAATTATGGGTTGTTTGGAGAACGCTTGCTGTGGAATGCGAAGTACTCCTCCTAGAGAATTCATCCAATCCCCACCAAACTCGGTGTGCATGAAGTCAAGACATTGAGGATTCTAAATTGCGGACGGATTTTTGATATCTCGAACGGTTTGGCCGTGGCGAGGAAACGAATTTATGGCGAGAAAAGAGAAACACGAAGTGGTATAACTTCTGCATACATTAACGGATCTTGATGAAACTTCACCAGTGTGTTCGTGGTAAGAGGCCGATCAGATGGATGTAACTATTGTGAGTCAAAGTTATAGCGCCACCAACTGGCAGCAGGAAGTGTGTCACTTTCAAAATGCTTTTGACAAAAGTGGGGGGGTTAGTTTTACCCACAGTTTTAAAAATCAGTACGTACATTGGTCTCATCGAGCCGGACAACTTTCTAATATACAGTTATTAGCTTCGACCAATAGGAAGTCAGATATTTTGGTTTGAATGTGGATTTATTTGCAAATTCAGCCTCTGCTTTTTACCCACTCCTGCTAAGTGTTTTTTTTTTATTCACACCAAACTTTTTTAAAACACTGAGAAAATACATTAAAGATGCTAAATTGTGAACGGATATTAAATATTTCAAACGGTTTTGACATGGCGAGGGATTAAAATAATGTCAAAAAAGGAATCAGAAAACATCTCATATATTCTTAAAATTTAATTATACACCATTTATTTTTATATAAAATTATACAAATATTAGAACTAAACCTATTTTATTCTGTTTTTGCAATTCAAAAAGTATGAAAAAGTTAAAAACAGGCTATTTAGTGCTATTTGTTTCAACAAAAAAGCAAACATAGGGCTATACTGCCCTCTTGTGTCCAAAAGGATATCAAAATAGTATATAAAACGTTTTACTAGGTAGGCCTATTGTATTTAAATATAAATTTATTAGGTATATGACTGAGGATATTTTCGCATCGGTTAAGCGACGTGTGACACGAGCGGGTGCTTTTAAATCGCTAATATAAAAGTGAAAGTAAAAAAACGGACGTCCGCACGGACATTGATAATGGTGCACGTTGGAAAGAATGATACTTTTAAACATAACACTAAACCGCCATTAGGTGTCGCCAGGCGACCATCTTAATGAGCGAGTCATTGATTCATTCGTTCAAACGATTCATTCCAATGACTGAGTCATTCATGATTGAGACAGATGTTTATGGATTGACCATTGAATCTTTGAGTCAAGCGATTCGTTTCAAAATGCTGAATCATTCAGTAATGAGAAAACAAGTTGCTGTGATCTTTGTTTAACTATTTTTGCTGCTGAAACAGAACAAAAACAGTCAATATTGCATCTAAAATGTAAGTGACTTAATTGTAACTGTTTATTAACCTGTTGTATGAAATCAATGTCACAGTTTCAATTGTGATTGTATTCAGGAAATAGTTGCCTACTCGTCAAGTGAGGTTGCTTAACTCTATCATATGTTATAAAATATATAAAAACTCCATATTTGTAATTTTTATAGTCAGTATGTTGTTAACTGGGTTGCTTTTTTGTGTGCTGCGCTCATTTGTTTACAATTCTCCTGGAGAAGCAGCATGAGCCTCAGCAGTGCAACCTTGTTACCATTGATCAGTAATACATTTATTATTAACTGATGATTGCAACTTAAAATGAATGTAATGAAATTAGAATAATCTCTCGTTTTAGTGATTCCCAAGTTATTTTTTTGTTATTGACGTTCTAATCAGGCTATACTTTGGTCGGGCAAGTAAAATTCTCTTTCAGGTAGGCCTATTGTATTTATATATAAATATATTAGGGATGTGACTGTGATAAAATTTTCCCACCGGTTAATCGACATGTGACACCGCTGAGGGCTTTTAAATCGCTAACTATAGTATACTATATACTAGTAAAATACAGACGTCCGCACAGACATTGATAATGGTGCGGAGTAGAGCGAGCATTTTCAATGTATTCCTATGGATGTAGGAATTAACTAAAACATTTTATTTATGTTTTTGTGTCCACTGTTCAACCGCAACCGCGTCACACACACATTCCAGAATTGCAATCTTGACATTCATTATAGCCCTAATACAATATAATAATAAAAATAGTCAACCTAACATAAACAAATTACACTGCTCTGTTTAAATAGTCAGTAGTACAATCTGTACCATTCACAGTAAGCAGAGCTCCACTGTGATGTTTCCAAGAACATTTTTGCGCGTGTGAAGAGGATGATTTTTTCCGTCGATATTGGAACACGAGTGAAGTACAAAGCCTATAATAAAGAATAGTTTAGCATCCAAATACATCGCAAAAATTGAAACATTTTGATTCTAATGAGAGGGTTACGTGAGACCAACACTGCTTACTTTCGTTTTTATTTTTACATTAAATTTAAAGGATTTGTTGTGGAATATTTTGAGTGTATCATAAAATCAGAATAAGGTAAGACAAGTAATATTTTCTGTCATATATATATATATATATATATATATATATGTGTGTGTGTGTGTGTGTGTATATATATATATATATATATATATAGATAGATAGATATAGATATAGATATATATATATATATAGATATAGATATATATATAGATATAGATAGATAGATATTTATATACACACACACACACATATATATATATATATATATATATATATATATATATGTGTGTGTGTGTGTGTATGTATATATATATATATATACGCCGACGTGTGTGCAAAATTTCAAGAGTTTTCGAGCATGTTAAGAGCCCCAAAAGTGCCCGAAAGGTTGACAAAATAATAATAATAATAATAAATATAGCTGCGAGCAGCGATGGAGGGCCAAAGCCGGTGGCACCGCCATCCCCGGTGCCTTTAGGTAACTTTTTCACTTGTGCAAGCCTTTATCAACAGCAACAAAACTTGGTATGTGTATTGTTCTCATCAAGACGGACAACTTTCTAATTTACATGAACTATCTCTGACCAACAGGAAGAGAGATATTTTGGTTTGAATGTGGATTTTCTGAAGAATTTTCTCTCCCTCTCTCTGTGTCTCTGTGTGTGTGAGGGGAGGGGGGGATTTGACTATTGCTTTTATATTGTTAATCAAGGTTTCAGGGGCTTTTGGGGTCCTTAACGTGCTCAAAAACTCTTGTAACTTTGCACACAAGTCAGAACCCCCTGCCATCAGGGACGGGCTGAAGCTGGGACCCGGGCGTGGCAGGGGGGCTCAACAGCGCCCCCTTGAACGGGGGTCCCAAAACTTGGTCCATAGATCAAACACGCTTGCATTAATTAATATGAAACTCGGTACACATATAGATCTCATCGGGCCGAACAACTTTCCCCTGGTCAAGTTTTACGCCAGTCCAACAGGAAGTCGGCTATTATGGGTTGTTTGGAAAACGCTTGCTGTGGAATGCGAAGTACTCCTCCTAGAGAATTCATCCAATCCCCACCAAACTCGGTGTGCATGAAGTCAAGACATTGAGGATTCTAAATTGCGGACGGATTTTTGATATCTCGAACGGTTTGGCCGTGGCGAGGAAACGAATTTATGGCGAGAAAAGAGAAACACGAAGTGGTATAACTTCTGCATACATTAACTGATCTTGATGAAACTTCACCAGTGTGTTCGTGGTAAGAGGCCGATCAGATGGATGTAACTATTGTGAGTCAAAGTTATAGCGCCACCAACTGGCAGCAGGAAGTGTGTCACTTTCAAAATGCTTTTGACAAAAGTGGGGGGGTTAGTTTTACCCACATTTACAAAAATCAGTACGTACATTGGTCTCATCGAGCCGGACAACTTTCTAATATACAGTTATTAGCTTCGACCAATAGGAAGTCAGATATTTTGGTTTGAATGTGGATTTATTTGCAAATTCAGCCTCTGCTTTTTACCCACTCCTGCTAAGTGTTTTTTTTTTTTATTCACACCAAACTTTTTTTACACGATGAAAATACATTAAAGATGCTAAATTGTGAACGGATATTAAATATTTCAAACGGTTTTGACATGGCGAGGGATTAAAATAATGTCAAAAAAGGAATCAGAAAATATCTCATATCTTCTTAAAATTTAATTATACACCATTTATTTTTATATAAAATTATACAAATATCAGAACTAAACCGAAACAGAACTAGTTTTGGGTTTATTCAGTTTTTTTCAATTCAAGAATTATGTACAAGTTTAAAATCAGCCAGAATGCGCTATTTAGTAAAAAAAAAGTCATACATAGGGCTATACTGCCCTCTTGTGTTCAAAATCAGGTAGGCCCATTGTATATTGTATTTATATATAAATATATTAGCGATGTGACTGAGAATTTTTTCCCACTGGTTAATCGATATGTGACACCGCGGTGGGGGCTTTTAAATCGCTAACTTAAAGGGATACTCCACTTTAAATTGAAAATTCTGTCATCATATACTCACCCTCATGTTGTTTCAATCCTTTATGAATTTCTTTCTTCTGCTGAACAGAAAGGAAGATATTTAGAAGAATGTCAGTAACCGGACAGTTTCTGGTCTCATTGACTTCCATAGTATACATTTTTTCCTACTATGGAAGTCAATGGGATCAGAAACTGTCTGGTTACTGACATTCTTCTAAATATCTTCCTTTCTGTTCAGCAGAAGAAAGAAATTCATAAAGGATTAAAACAACATGAGGGTGAGTATATGATGACAGAATTTTCATTTTAAAGTGGCGCACACACACACACACACTGTGCATTCCAGCATTGCAATCTTGACATCGCAGCCGGTTCATTACAGCCGTAATAAAATATAATAATAAATATAAATAGTCAACCTATTTGCAGCAAATGATAGTAGATTTTAGATCAATATATTTGTTTTAATTACAATTTTAATTAACACTAACTTTATTCTCATCTGAATTATAAATAATTTATTTCTGTATAAAATAATACTACCATTAAAAAATACATTTGATTGTCTTTTTTAATCAATGGAGAATGTGTGACTTAAAAATAAACAGATTAGTGCTCGGTTTGAGGACAAGAAATGAAAACCAATGCAATATGATGAATGTCCAAAAACGTTCGCTCTTCTCTGCCCATTCCTCGCCTCGCCATATATATATATATATATATTTATATTTATTTATTTTTTGTTACATATATATAATGTATATATATATTTTTTTTTTGTTACATTTTTATATATATATATATATATATATATATATATATATATATATATATATATATATATATATATATATATATATATATATATATATATATATATATAAATATAGCTGCGAGCAGCGATGGAGGGCCCAAGCCGGTGACACCGCCACCCCGGTGGCTTTAGTGTAACTAAAGGCACCAGGGTGGCGGTGCCACCGGCTTGGGCCCGCCATCGCTGCTCGCAGCTATATTTAGGGCCCAAGCCCTGAAAGGGCGAAGGCCCTATTGTTTTCGTTAGGATTATTATTATTATTATTATTATTATTATTGTTCTTCAAGGGTTCGGGGGCTTTTGGGGCCTTTAACGTGCTCAAAAACTCATGAAACTTTGCACGCATGTCAGAACCCGCGGCCATTAGGGCCGGGCTGAAGCTGGTACCCGGGCGTGGCAGGGGGGCTCAACAGCGCCCCCTGGTACGGAATCCGAACACTTGTCCATAAATCAAACACACTTGCATGTAATAATATGAAACTCGGAACACATATAGATCTCATCGGGCCGAACAACTTTCGTGCTCTAAGTTTTACGCCAGCCCAACAGGAAGTTGGCTATTATGGGATGTTTGGAAACGCATGCTGTGGAATTTAATGTACTCCTCCTAGGGAATTCATCCAATCGCCTCCAAACTCAGTCAGCATGAAGTCAAGACATTGAGGATGCTAAATTGCGGACGGATTTTTGATATCTCGAACGGTTTGGCCGTGGCGAGGACACGAATTTATGGCGAATAATGGAAACAGGAAGTGTGTTATAACTTCTGCATACATTAACTGATCTTGATGAAACTTCAGCAGTGTGTTCGTTGTAAGAGGCCGATCACATGGATGTGACTACTGTGAGTCTAAGTTAAAGCGCCACCAACTGGCAGCAGGAAGTGTGTCCCTTTCAAAATGCTTTAAAATCACCCTCTTATTTTTACCCAATTTGCTTCAAACTTTATGTGTATAATGTAAACACACGGCAGATGTAGACCTGTGAAAGGATTTTTGATATCTTTAATAATGTTGCCATGGCAACGCTTCAAACTTTAATATTCTTTTTTGATGCTTTTGAGACTCTTAACATACTTGAAATTGCATGAAACTCGACAGACACATCACATTTATTAGCCAGTAGACATGTGCAAAGTTTCAGAAACGGGCGTGGTGAGGGGCTCAGTAGCGCCACCTTTAGTCATAAGTGGGGGGGGGTTAGTTTTATCAACAGCAACAAAACTTGGTATGTGTATTGTTCTCATCAAGACGGACAACTTTCTAATTGACATTAACTACCTCCAACCAACAGGAAGAGAGATATTTTGGTTTGAATGTGGATTTTCTGAAGAATTTTCTCTCCCTCTCTCTGTGTCTCTGTGTGTGAGAGGGGAGGGGGGAATTTGACTATTGCTTTTATATTGTTAATCAAGGTTTCAGGGGCTTTTGGGGTCCTTAACGTGCTCAAAAACTCTTGAAACTTTGCACACAAGTCAGAACCCCCTGCCATCAGGGACAGGCTGAAGCTGGTACCCGGGCGTGGCAGGGGGGCTCAACAGCGCCCCCTTGAACGGGGTCCCAAAACTTGGTCCATAGATCAAACACGCTTGCATGAATTAATATGAAACTCGGTACACATATAGATCTCATCGGGCCGAACAACTTTCCCCTGGTCAAGTTTTACGCCAGCCCAACAGGAAGTCGGCTATTATTGGTTGTTTGGAAAACGCTTCCTGTGGAATGCGAAGTACTCCTCCTAGAAAATTCACCGTGTCCCCTCCAAACTCGGTGTGCATGTAGTCAAGACTTTGAGGATGCTAAATTGCGGACGGATTTTTGATATCTCGAACGGTTTGGCCGTGGCGAGGAATCGAATTTATGGCGAGAAAAGAGAAACACGAAGTGGAATAACTTCTGCATACATTAACTGATCTTGATGAAACTTCAGCAGTGTGTTCGTGGTAAGAGGCCGATCAGATGGATGTAACTATTGTGATTCAAAGTTATAGCGCCACCAACTGGCAGCACGAAGTTTGTCACTTTCAACATGCTTTTGACAAAAGTGGGGGGGTTAGTTTTAACTCCAGTAAAAAAAACTCAGTTCATATATTGATCTCATCGACCCGGACAACTTTCTAATTTAAAGTCATTAGCTCTGACCATCAGGAAGTCAGATATTTTGGTCTGAATGTGGATTTTTTTGCAAAATCAGCCTCTGAATTTTTAGCCACCTTTATCTAAGTGGTTATTTTATTCCCACCAAACTTTTTCAACATGATAAAAATATATTAATGATGCTAAATTGTGAACGGATAATAAATATCTCAAACGGTTTTGCTATGGCGAGGGATTAAAGTAATGTCAAAAAAGTAAACACTAAAAGGCTCATATATTCTAAAAATGTAATTATACACCATTTATTACTACATAAAAGTATACAAATATCAGAACTTAACTCATTTTATTCTTTTTTTTTCAATTTAAGAATGAAGTTTAAGTTTAAAAACTGCCAGAATGGTTGTTTAGTCTAAACAATAAATAAATAAAGTCAAACATAGTGCTATACTGCCCTCTTGTGTTCAAAATCAGGTAGGCCTATTATATCTATATAAAAATATACTAGGTATGTGACGGTGAGAATATTTTACCACCGGTTAACTGACGTGTGACACTGCTGGGGGCTTTTTAATCGCTAACTTAAAAACGAAAGTAAAATATGTTCGTCCGCACGGACATTGATAATGGTGCGGAGCAGAGCGAGCGTTTTCAATAAATTCCTATGGAAGGAGGAATGACCTAAGAAACGTTGACTCTGTTCTACTCGTTCCTCGCTGAGGACGCGCACCATTATGAATGCCTGTGCAGCCGTGAGCATTTTAGTTTCATTTTCGGGGCGGATTGCTTGAATGTATTTAAAAAAAGCACAATGTTGTGTTTTATTGCGACTGTACAAAAATATAAGTTACCACTTTGCAGTTTGAATGATGTTCTGAACAAAATGACAGAGTATGTTTTTATGTGTCCACTGTTCAATCACGCCCTCGTTTTAGTGATTCCCAAGTTATTTTTTCATTTAAGTTTTTTTCATTGTTCTAATCAGGTCAGGCAAGTAAAATGATCTGTCTTATCCCTTACATTTTTATATAATTATATAAATATATAATACACTACTGTTCAAAAATTTGGCGTCAGTAAGATTTTTAAGCTAAGTTTCTTCTGCTCACCAAGGCTGCATTTGTTTGATTAAAAATACAAACAAAAACAGTAATATTGTAAAATAGTATTCCAATTTAAAACAGCTGCTTTCTATTTTAATATATTTTAAACTGTTATTTATTCCTGTGATCAAAGCTGAGTTTTCAGCATCATTATTCCAGTCGTCACTGTCACATGATCCTTCAGAAATTATTCTAATATGATGATTGATGCTCAAGAAACATTCATTATTATTTTAAATGTCGAAAACAGTTATGTACAGTCTTTGATGAATAGAAAGTTCAAAAGAACAGCATTTATCTGAAATCTAAAGCTTTTGTAACATTAAACACTACCGTTCAGAAGTTTGGGGTCAGTAATAATTTTAATTTTATTTTTGGGGGAAAGAAATAAATAAATCAATACTTTTATTCATCGAGAATGAGTTAAACTGATAAAAAGTTACAGTACAGACATTTATAATGTTAAAAAAAATTATATTTGAAATAAATGCTGTTCTTTTGAACTTTACATTCATCAACGCATTTTGAAAAAAAATCTGTACACAACTGTTTTCAACATTGAAAATAATAATTAATATTTATTGACCATCAATCATCATATTAGAATGGTTTCTGAAGGATCATGTGACACTGAAGACGGGAGTAATGATGCTGAAAACTCAGCTTTGATCACATAAATTAATTACAGTGTAAAATATTTTATAATAGAAAACAGCTGTTTTAAATTGGAATAATATTTCACAATATTACTGTTTTTGTTTGTATTTTTAATCAAATAAATGCAGCCTTGGTGAGCAGAAGAGACTTCTCCTAAAAACATTGAAAATCTTCCTTACCCCAAACTTTTGAACGGTATATATATATATATATATATATATATATATATATATATATGTTTGTATAATATATATATATATATGTATATATATATATATATATATGTGTTTGTATAATATATATATATATATATATATATAAATATAGCTGCGAGCAGCGATGGAGGGCCAAAGCCGGCGTTACCGCCACCCCGGTGCCTTTAGGTAACTAAAGGCACCGGGGTTGCGGTGCCACCGGCTTGGGCCCGTAATCGCTGCTCGCAGCTATATTTAGGGCCCGAGCACCGATGGTGTGAGGACCCTCTTGGAATTGCTCTGTTTATTATTATTATTATTATTATTATTCTTCTCCGCATTTAATTGCATTTTTGAGGGCCTAAACATGCTCGAAAACTCACGAAACTTTGCACACGCGTCAGAACTGGCGAAAATTTACATCTGATATAGGTTTCAGAATTGGGCGGGGCAAAATGGCTCGATAGCGCCACCTATAAAAGTTCAACAGAGTGCGCCTCCCGCTGTGTTCCACGTACGTGTACGAAATTCGGTACATATGTGTAATGACCTAGTACCTACAAAAAAGTCTCTTGGAGCATAGCTCTAAACACAACAGGAAGTCAGCCATTTTCAACTTCCTCTCTGATTTTTGTGCACTTTTTGCCATTTTCAGGCCTCGTACTTTAACGAACTCCTCCTACAGTTTTAATCTGATCATCTTCAAATTTGGTGAGTGTAATCTTAAGGCCTTTGCGACGTTAAATTGCGAAGATCTTGAGTTTTCGTCGAAGGGCGGGCCCTCGGCGGCCTGACAAATTTTGATGTTTCGCCATGAAACAGGAAGTTGCTGTAACTCAGGCATGGAATGTCCAATCTGCCCCAAACTTCACACTTTTGATAAGCGTTCTGTCCTGAACACATGACCATGCTCATATTCAGTTACAGTCATAGCGCCACCTGCTGGCAACAGGAAGTGACATGTTTAACACTCTTGTGGACTCCTGATAACATATAAAAAAGTGCCAGCAAGTGCTAAACATGCTAACAACTTACTAGAAACATGCTAAAACATGCTAGCAAACACTTAGCTAAGTGCTAAAGCATGCTATTACTGCAATTAAATAGGAATTTGCTGTAACTCAGGCACGGAATGTCCAATCTGCCCCAAACTTCACACGTTTGATAAGAGTCATGGCCTGAACACATCTACATGAGAATATTCAGTTATAGTAATAGCGCCACCTACTGGTAACAGGAAGTGTCATGTTTAACACGTTGATGCCGTTCTAGCAACATGTTAAAAATGCCATTGACTTCTAAAAATGCTAGAAACATGTTAAAACATGCTAGCAATACTTAGCTAAGTGCTAAAGCATGCTAATTCAATGAAACAGGATGTTGTTGTTACTCAAGAAGGCAATGTCCAATCTGCGCCAAACTTCACACTTTTGATAAGCGTTCTGTCCTGAACACATGACCATGCTCATATTCAGTTACAGTCATAGCGCCACCTGCTGGCAACAGGAAGTGACATGTTAAACACTGTTGTGGACTCCTGATAACATATAAAAAAGTGCCAGCAAGTGCTAAACATGCTAACAACATACTAGAAACATGTTAGCAAACACTTAGCTAAGTGCTAAAGCATGCTATTGCTGCAAATAAATAGGAAGTTGCTGTAACTAAGGCATGGAATGTCCAATCTGCCCCAAACTTCACACTTTTGATAAGCGTTCTGTCCTGAACACATGACCATGCTCATATTCAGTTATAGTCATAGCGCCACCTGCTGGCAACAGGAAGTGACATGTTTAACACTCTTGTGGACTCCTGATAACATATAAAAAAGTGCCAGCAAGTGCTAAACATGCTAACAACATACTAGAAACATGCTAAAACATGCTAGCAAACACTTAGCTAAGTGCTAAAGCATGCTATTACTGCAATTAAATAGAAATTTGTTGTAACTCAGGCACAGAATGTCCAATCTGCCCCAGACTTCACACGTTTGATAAGAGTCATGGCCTGAACACATCTACATGAGAATATTCAGTTATAGTAATAGCGCCACCTACTGGTAACAGGAAGTGTCATGTTTAACACGTTGATGCCGTTCTAGCAACATGTTAAAAATGCCACTGACTTCTAAAAATGCTAGAAACATGTTAAAACATGCTAGCAATACTTAGCTAATTCAATGAAACAGGATGTTGTTGTTACTCAAGAAGGCAATGTCCAATCTGCGCCAAACTTCACACTTTTGATAAGCGTTCTGTCCTGAACACATGACCATGCTCATTCAGTTACAGTCATAGCACCGCCTGCTGGCAACAGGAAGTGACATGTTAAACACTGTTGTGGACTCCTGATAACATATAAAAAAGTGCCAGCAAGTGCTAAACATGCTAACAACATACTAGAAACATATTAGCAAACACTTAGCTAAGTGCTAAAGCATGCTATTGCTGCAATTAAATATGAATTTGCTGTAACACAGGCATGGAATGTCCAATCTGCCCCAAACTTAATATGTAACATGCAATAAACATGCTAGCAATACTTAGCTAAGTTCTAAAGCATGCTAGAAATGCTAAAGGAAGTTGTTGTAACTTAGGCATACAATGTCCAATCTACCCCAAACTTCACACGTTTGATAATAGTTATCTCCTGAACTCAAGTCCATGCTCATATTCAGATATAGTCATAGCGCCGCCTGCTGGCAACAGGAAGTGACGTTTAACACTATTCTGGACTCCTAATAACATATAAAAAAGTGTCACCAACTGCTAAACATGTTAGCAACATACTAGAAACATGCAATCAAATACTTAGCTAAGTGTTAAAGCATCCTATTACTGCAATTAAATATGAATTTGCTGTAACTCAGGCATTCAATGTCCAATCTACCCCAAAATTAAAGGGTTAGTTCACCCAAAAATGAAAATTCTGTCAGTAATTACTCACCCTCATGTTGTTCCAACCATGTAAGTCTTTCGTTCATCTTCGGAACACAAATTAAGATATTTTTGATGAAATCTGACAGAATTTTGACTCCTCCATAGGCTTCCAGTGTGACCGAAACTCACCGGCCCAGAATAGTTATTAAAACATCGTTAAAATAGTCCAAGTAACTACAGTGGCACTACATTAAGTTTATCATGCGACGAGAATACTTTTTGTGCGCAAAAACAAACAAAAATAACGACTTTATTCCACTTTTCATTTCCTTCTCTCTGGGCCTCGTAGTGTGTTTGCGCTGCGCGTCTGTGTTGCACGTCATCACGCAACACACACATGACCGGCGTCGGCCAATAGTGAGCCTACGTGGTGACGTGTGACACAGACGCGCTGCGCAAAAACACTACGCAAACCAACTAGACATCCAGAGAGAAGGAAATGAATAGTGGAATAAAGTCGTTATTTTTGTTTGTTTTTGCGCACAAAAAGTATTCTCGTCGCTTGATATACTTAAGATTGAGCCACTGGAGTCACTTGGACTATATTAACGATCTCTTTAATAACTTTTCTGGGCCAGCAAGTTTCGGTCACACTGGAAGCCTATGGAGGAGTGAAACATGGCTCAGATTTCATCAAAAATATCTTAATTTGTGTTCCGAAGATGAACGAAGGTCTTACGCGGTTGGAACAACATGAGGGTGAGTAATTACTGACAGAATTTAAATTTTTGGGTGAACTAACCCTTTAATATGTAATATGCTAGAAACATCATAAAACATGCTAGAAATGCTAAAGGAAGTTGTTGTAACTCAAGCATACAATGTCCAATCTGCCCCAAACTCCACATGTTTGATAAAAGTCCTGCACTGAACACATCTACATAGCGATATTCAGATATAGACATAGCCCCACCTACTGGCAACAGAAACTGACATGGTTAACACAGTAATGCAGTACTAACCACATAACTATTGTGTACTAAGCATGCTAAAAACATACTAAACCTGCTAGCAACTACTATATATACCTCCTTAAATGCACATTGTCCAACCATGCTCTGTCTTCCTAAAGCCACCGGGTGGCGGCGGCACGGGTGCGAGGGCCCTTTCATCGCTGCTTGCAGCTTTAATTATTATTGTTCTTCAAGGGTTCGGGGGCTTTTGGGGCCTTTAACGTGCTCAAAAACTCATGAAACTTTGCACGCAGGTCAGAACCCGCGGCCATTAGGGCCGGGCTGAAGCTGGTACCCGGGCGTGGCAGGGGGGCTCAACAGCGCCCCCTAGAACACAATCTTAAATCTTGGACACATACAAGAACGTATTAGTATGAAACTCGGTACACATATAGATCTCATCGGGCCGAACAACTTTCGCGCTCTAAGTTATTAGCTCTGCCTAACAGGAAGTCAGCTATTATGGGTTGTTTGAAAAACGCATGCTGTGGAATTTAATGTACTCCTCCAAGGGAATTGATCCGATCCACACCAAACTCGGTCAGCATGAAGTCAAGATATTGAGGATGCTAAATTGCGGACGGATTTTTGATATCTCGAACGGTTTGGCCGTGGCGATGAAACGAATTTATAGCGAGAAAAGATAAACAGGAAGTGTGTTATAACTTCTGCATACATTAACTGATCTTGATGAAACTTCCGCAGTGTGTTCGTTGTAAGAGGCCGATCACATGGATGTGACTATTGTGAGTCAAAGTTATAGCGCCACCAACTGGCAGCAGGAAGTGTGTCACTTTCAAAATGCTTTGAAATCACCCTCTTATTTTTACCCGATTTGCTTCAAACTTTATGTGTATAATGTAGACACACGGCAGATGTAGACCTGTGAAAGGTTTATTGATATCTTAAATACTGTTGCCGTGGCAACGCATCAAACTTTAATATTCTTTTCAGATGCTTTTGAGACTCTTAACATACTTGAAATTGGATGAAACTCGACAGACACATCACATTTATTAGCCGGTAGACATGTGCAAAGTTTCAGAAACGGGCGTGGTGAGGGGCTCAGTAGCGCCACCTTTAGTCAAAAATGGGGGCTTAGTTTTAAGTAGAGTCACAAAAATCGTTATGTATATTGTTCTCATCAAGCCGGACAACTTTCTAATTTATAGTCATAAGCTGTGACCAACAGGAAGTGAGATATTTTGGTTTGAATGTGATTTTTTGTAGAATTCTCTCCCTCTCTCTCTCTGCCTCTGCGTCTCTGTGTGTGTGAGGGGTGGGGGGATTTGTCTTTTGAGTGAGATTTGTTTAAAATTCCTGTTTTTCAAGGTTTCAGGGGCTTTTGGGGCCTTTAACGTGCTCGAAAACTCTTGAAACTTTGCACACAGGTCAGAACCCTCGGCCATCAGGGCTGGGCTGAAGCTGGTACCCGGGTGTGGCAGGGGGGCTCGACAGCGCCCCCTGGAATGGGATCCGAACACTTGTCCATAAATCAAACACACTTGCATGTAATGATATGAAACTCGGTACACATATAGATCACATCGGGCTGAACAACTTTCGTGCTCTAAGTTTTACGCCAGCCCAACAGGAAGTCGGCAATTATGGGTTGTTTGGAGAACGCTTGCTGTGGAATGCGAAGTACTCCTCCTAGAGAATTCATCCAATCCCCACCAAACTCGGTGTGCATGAAGTCAAGACATTGAGGATTCTAAATTGCGGACGGATTTTTGATATCTCGAACGGTTTGGCCGTGGCGAGGAAGCGAATTTATGGCGAGAAAAGAGAAACACGAAGTGGTATAACTTCTGCATACATTAACGGATCTTGATGAAACTTCACCAGTGTGTTCGTGGTAAGAGGCCGATCAGATGGATGTAACTATTGTGAGTCAAAGTTATAGCGCCACCAACTGGCAGCAGGAAGTGTGTCACTTTCAAAATGCTTTTGACAAAAG
>NC_140217.1:18608156-18733156 GCF_951802725.1 Rutilus rutilus | reverse complement strand
CCACGGCCATCAGGGCCGGGCTGAAGCTGGTACCCGGGCGTGGCTGGGGGGCTCAACAGCGCCCCCTTGAACGGGGTTCTAAAACTTGATCCATATATCAAACACGCTCGCATGAATTAATATGAAACTCGGTACACATATAGATCTCATCGGGCCGAACAACTTTACCCCGGTCAAGTTTTACGCCAGCCCAACAGGAAGTCGGCTATTATGGGTTGTTTGGAAAACGCTTGCTGTGGAATGTGAAATACTCCTCCTAGAAAATTCACCGTGTCCCCTTCAAACTCGGTGTGCATGTAGTCAAGACTTTGAGGATGCTAAATTGCGGACGGATTTTTGATATCTCGAACGGTTTGGCTGTGGCGAGGAATCGAATTTATGGCGAGAAAAGAGAAACACGGAAGTGGAATAACTTCTGCATACATTAACTGATCTTGATGAAACTTCAGCAGTGTGTTCGTGGTAAGAGGCCGATCAGATGGATGTAGCTATTGTGAGTCAAAGTTATAGCGCCACCAACTGGCTGCAGGAAGTGTGTCACTTTCAACATGCTTTTGACAAAAGTGGGGGGTTTACTTTTAACTACAGTAAAGAAAAAATAGTTTCTATATTGATCTCATCAAGCCGGACAACTTTCTAATTTACATTCAATAGCTCTGGCCATCAGGAAGTCAGATATTTTGGTCTGAATGTGAATTTTTTTGCAAAATCAGCCTCTGAATTTTTAGCCACTCCTCTTAAACTATTTATTTTATTCGTACCAAACTTTTTCAACATGATGAAACTACATTAAATATGCTAAATTGTGAATGGATAATAAATATCTCAAACGGTTTTGCTATGGCGAGGGATTAAAGTAAAAATCTTCTAAAAATGTAATTATATACCATTTATTTCTATATAAAAGTATACAAATATCACAACTAAACCCATTTTATTCTGTTTTTGCAATTCAAGAAGAATGAAAAAGTTAAAAACAGGCTATTTAGTGCTATTTGGTTCAACAAAAAAGCAAACATAGGGCTATACTGCCCTCTTGTGTCCAAAAGGACATCAAAATAGTATATAAAACTTTTTACCAGGTAGGCCAATATTGTATTTAAATATACATTTATTAGGTATGTGTCTGAGGATATTTTCCCACCGGTTAATCGACGTGTGACACGAGTGGGTGCTTTTAAATCGCTAATATAATAGTGAAAGAAAAATAATGATAATGTTGCACACACAAATCACACACATGTGGGAAAGAATGATGCTTTTAAACAACACTAAACCGCCATTAGGTGTCGCCAGGCATCCATCTTAATAAGCGAGTCATTGATTCATTCGTTCAAACGATTCGTTCGAATGAGTCGATCATGATTAAGACAGATGTTTATGGATTGATCATTCAATCTTTGAGTCAACCGATTCGTTAAAAATGCTGAATCGTTCAGTTATGAGAAAACACGTGATGCGTGATGGTTCTGCCGTGATATTTGTTTAACTATTTTCGCTGCTGAAACAGAACAAAAACAGTCAACATTGCATCTAAAATGTAAGTGACTTAATTGTAACTGTTTATTAACCTGTTGTATGAAATCTAGGGGTGGGAGAAAAAATTGATTCTTAGATGCATCGCGATGCGGACGTGGACGATTCTGAATCGATTCACAAATGTCAAAAAATCGATTCTCTAAAAAAATATTTTTTCTAATAACGTAATATTGACGGAAGGCAAAAGGCGGAACTCTAAGCGGACGTGCGTGCAGTCTGTGGCGCGCACATAACAGAGAAGTTTCTTCTGCTCACCAAGGCTGCATTTATTTGATTAAAAATACAAACAAAAACAGTAATATTGTAAAATATTATCCCAATTTAAAACAGCTGCTTTCTATTTTAATATATTTTAAACTGTTATTTATTCCTGTGATCAAAGCTGAGTTTTCAGCATCATTACTCCAGTCGTCACTGTCACATGATCCTTCAGAAATTATTCTTATATGATGATTGATACTCAAGAAACATTCATTATTATTTTAAATGTCGAAAACAGTTGTGTACAGTCTTTGATGAATAGAAAGTTCAAAAGAACAGCATTTATCTGAAATCTAAAGCTTTTGTAACGTTAAACACTACCGCTCAAAAGTTTTGGGTTAGTAATAATTACAATTTTATTTTTGGGGGAAAGAAATAAAATAAATCAGTACTTTTATTTATGAAGGATGAGTTAAACTGATCAACAGTTACAGTAAAGACATTTATAATGTTAAAAATATATATATTTGAAATATATGCTGTTCTTTTGAACTTTACATTCATCAAAGCATTTTGAAAAAAAAAAATCTGTACACAACTGTTTTCAACATTGAAAATAATAATGAATATTTATTGAGCATCAATCATCATATTAGTATGATTTCTGAAGGATCATGTGACACTGAAGACTGGAGTAATGATGCTGAAAACTCAACTTTGATCACAGAAATTAATTACTATGTAAAATATTTTAAAATTGAAAACAGCTGTTTTAAATTGGAATAATATTTCACAATATTACTGTTTTTGTTTGTATTTTTAATCAATAAATGCAGCCTTGGTGAGCAGAAGAGACTTCTCCTAAAAACATTAAAAATCTTACTGACCCCGAACTTTTGAACAATAATATATATATATATATATATATATATATATATACATATATATGTACGTGTGTGTATGTATGTATGTATATATATATATATATATATATATATATACATATACATATACATATATATGTGTGTGTGTGTGTGTGTATGTGTGTATGTATGTATGTATGTATGTATATATATATATATATATATATATATATATAAATATAGCTGCGAGCAGCGATGGAGGGCCAAAGCCGGCGGTACCGCCACCCCGGTGCCTTTAGGTAACTAAAGGCACCGGGGTTGCGGTGCCACCGGCTTGGGCCCGTAATCGCTGCTCGCAGCTATATTTATTATTATTGTTCAAGGGTTCGGGGGCTTTTGGGGCCTTTAACGTGCTCAAAAACTCATGAAACTTTGCACACAGGTCAGAAGCTGCGGCCATTAGGGCCGGGCTGAAGATGGTACCTGGGCGTGGCAGGGGGGCTCGACAGCGCCCCCTTGAATGGGGTCCGAGTGCGGTCCGAAAACTTGGTCCATATACCAAACACTCTTGCATGAATTAATATGAAACTCGGTACACATATAGATCTTATTGGGCTGAACAACTTTCGTGCTCTAAGTTTTACGCCAGCCCAACAGGAAGTCGGCTATTATGGGTTGTTTGGAAAACGCATGCTGTGGAATTTGATGTACTCCTCCTAGGAAATTCATCCATTCGCCTCAAAACTCGGTGTGCATGAAGTCAAGACATTGAGGATGATAAATTGCGGACGGATTTTTGATATCTTGAATGGTTTGGCCAAGGCGAGGAAACGAATTTATGGCGAATAATGGGACACAGGAAGTGTATTATAACTTCTGCATACATTGACTGATCTTGATAAAACTTCAGCAGTGTGTTCGTGGTCAGAGGCCGATCACATTGATGTGACTATTGTGAGTCAAAGTTATAGCGCCACCAACTGGCAGCAGGAAGTGTG
This sequence comes from Rutilus rutilus, assembly GCF_951802725.1. Classification (NCBI taxonomy): domain Eukaryota; kingdom Metazoa; phylum Chordata; class Actinopteri; order Cypriniformes; family Leuciscidae; genus Rutilus; species Rutilus rutilus. The sequence goes on along the minus strand of NC_140217.1, from coordinate 18,729,555 downwards.
TCACTTTCAAAATGCTTTGAAATCACCCTCTTATTTTTACCCGATTTGCTTCAAACTTTATGTGTATAATGTAAACACACGGCAGATGTAGACCTGTGAAAGGATTTTTGATATCTTTAATACTGTTGCCATGGCAATGCTTCAAACTTTAATATTCTTTTTTGATGCTTTTGAGACTCTTAACATACTTGAAATTGGATGAAACTCGACAGACATATCACATTTATTAGCCCGTAGACATGTGCAAAGTTTCAGAAACGGGCGTGGTGAGGGGCTCAGTAGCGCCACCTTTAGACATAAATGGGGCGGTTAGTTTTATCAACAGCAACAAAACTTGGTATGTGTATTGTTCTCATCAAGACGGACAACTTTCTAATTGACATTAACCATCTCCGACCAACAGGAAGAGAGATATTTTGGTTTGAATGTGGATTTTCTGAAGAATTTTCTCTCCCTCTCTCTGTGTCTGTGTGTGTGTGAGGGGAGGGGGGGGATTTGACTATTGCTTTTATATTGTTAATCAAGGTTTCAGGGGCTTTTGGGGTCCTTAACGTGCTCAAAAACTCTTGAAACTTTGCACACAAGTCAGAACCCCCTGCCATCAGGGACGGGCTGAAGCTGGTACCCGGGCGTGGCAGGGGGGCTCAACAGCGCCCCCTTGAACGGGGTCCCAAAACTTGGTCCATAGATCAAACACGCTTGCATTAATTAATATGAAACTCGGTACACATAGATCTCATCGGGCCGAACAACTTTCCCCCGGTCAAGTTTTACGCCAGCCCAACAGGAAGTCGGCTATTATGGGTTGTTTGGAAAACGCTTGCTGTGGAATGCGAAGTACTCCTCCTAGAGAATTCATCCAATCCCCACCAAACTCGGTGTGCATGAAGTCAAGACACTGAGGATTCTAAATTGCGGACGGATTTTTGATATCTCGAACGGTTTGGCCGTGGCGAGGAAACGAATTTATGGCGAGAAAAGAGAAACACGAAGTGGTATAACTTCTGCATACATTAACTGATCTTGATGAAACTTCACCAGTGTGTTCGTGGTAAGAGGCCGATCAGATGGATGTAACTATTGTGAGTCAAAGTTATAGCGCCACCAACTGGCAGCAGGAAGTGTGTCACTTTCAAAATGCTTTTGACAAAAGTGGGGGGGGTTAGTTTTACCCACAGTTACAAAAATCAGTACGTACATTGGTCTCATCGAGCCGGACAACTTTCTAATATACAGTTATTAGCTTCGACCAATAGGAAGTCAGATATTTTGGTTTGAATGTGGATTTATTTGCAAATTCAGCCTCTGCTTTTTACCCACTCCTGCTAAGTGGGTTTTTTTTATTCACACCAAACTTTTTTAACACGATGAAAATACATTAAAGATGCTAAATTGTGAACGGATATTAAATATTTCAAACGGTTTTGACATGGCGAGGGATTAAAATAATGTCAAAAAAGGAACCAGAAAACATCTCATATCTTCTTAAAATTTAATTATACACCATTTATTTTTATATAAAATTATACAAATATCAGAACTAAACCGAAACAGAACTAGTTTTGGGTTTATTCAGTTTTTTTCAATTCAAGAATTATGTACAAGTTTAAAATCAGCCAGAATGCGCTATTTAGTAAAAAAAAAAAGTCATACATAGGGCTATACTGCCCTCTTGTGTTCAAAATCAGGTAGGCCCATTGTATATTGTATTTATATATAAATATAATAGCGATGTGACTGAGAATTTTTTCCCACTGGTTAATTGATGATTGAATGATTTATTTCAATTAAATATAGTTTTATTATTTACAAGTTTACTAGTTTACATATAAAGTACTAATATATAAAAAACAAGACAAAACAACTTCAAAAGCAAATCGTTTACAAGGGTTGTCTGTCAGAGGCTTTAATGGCATGGCATCCAACACCAGAGAATCAGCATCTGCCTTCATCTTCTCCTTTCAGCTTTTTATAGACCATCTGAATTCTTGAGGCCTTCATCTTTGGAAATCCCCTAATTATTTATCAGTCTTTTACAGACAATTTATCCAATCCAAAGTCTTGAGGTGTCATGAGTTCTGGGAATTCCTTTCAGACCTGTCTATATAAAGCCTTTCGCTTCTTTGTCCTCCTTCTGACTTTTCTTCTTTGTTGCATCCTGCGCCTCAACTGCAACACATCCAATGGTAATGCTTGCATTTTTCTTCTTTCTCCAGTAAAGCTCTTTCTAATACATGTTTCTTCCTCTCTATTCTATCAGCATGCTTAATAAATGCTTAAAATATTAAGTGTGGTGTTTTTCTTTATAAACCATTTTCTTAATAAACAAGTTACAAAACCAATTGTAGTGTTTTTCTTTATAAACCATTTTCTTAATAAACAAGTTACAAAACCAATTGTAGTGTTTTTCTTTATAAACCATTTTCCTAATAAACAAGTTACAATAACTATTGCTGTGTTTTTCTTTATAAACCACTGTGGTTGATTACAATACAGAAGTGTTCTACACACAAAAAAGGAATACTTGTAACAGGACAATTGAATATTTTCCACAACAATATATATATATATATATATATATTCAGTGGCGAGCGGTGACTGTTCTAACCGAGTATGCTGGGTGCGCTTATGTCTTGTAACTTATATGCTTATAACTTGAAAGATTACTGCAACACAGTATTTCCAGTATTCCCAACACAGTATTCCCTTCCGAATCTTGCAGAGACGGAGAGCGTGAGTAGGAGCTGTCCATGAGCTAGGAGAAGGAGCAACTTTATGACTCTCTATGGGCTTCTCCCTTGACTTTATCGGACTTTATGCCTCCACGTCCCCCTGATTGCCTGCAGCTTCTCCTCCTGTCTCTACGGTAATTTCTCTACTGTGCGACAGAGAGTCGCGTGGTTGTGACGCAATCGTTAGCCTATTTTTACAAAAACTGCTTCTACAGGGCCATAACGTAAGATACAAGGTAATGGACCCTTTTATACATTGTTGTGCTTCTTTAGAAATAAACAATGGATAAATAGAGTCTTTAAACACTTGCTAACCAATGGCGGCCCCCAGGGAAGGTACGCTTTCCGGGTGCTGGATTACCCCCTTGGGCGAAAGGGACAAAATTTGCACAAAAAAATCTAAATATTTCAGTAATCACTTTTTTTTCCACTTGATTGAGTCTATTTAGTTTTGTATCAAATACAATGTGATTTTTGTGATCGGGATCTGGCAGCAGCAGCACGTTTCCTCTTGGGCGAGCGATTCGTGGACAGCTTACCCTGCGCATTAAATTCCTCATATGCCAGCAAACCAATGAGAACGCTGGACAGTGATGACGATACATAACAACAGAGTGTACGCGCCAAAGCTGCTGTGGATCCGCATACCCGGAACTATCAGTGAGTGGCAGATTTGAAGAAAATTGCTCAAACAAGGGAATTTACAGTCATTTATAGTGTTAATGTTAATTAGCAAGTCCACAAATGGCTTGGGTATGCAGAGCATGCAGCTTATATGGACCGCATGCCACTGATTATTATTTGAAACAACTAAGAGGCAAAGTCTCTCATACTGAATCATGAAGGTGGACTATCCAAGATAAACCTGGCCACAACTCCCTAAAGCACCTGATATCATACCTAATAATGGTTTAGACTGATCATAAAGTCATGCAGATGTACATCCATCTGCATGACTTTATGATCAGTCTAAACCATTATTAGGTATGATAACACATATCATACCTATGATACCTATCATACCTATGACACATATCATACCTATTACACCTACCCATGTTTGGAGAGATTCTAGAACTTCAATTATATTAGAGAATAATTAGTGGAGTGGTCATATTTATTTTTTGTTTTGGAGGAATTTAATTTAGGCGATTCTTTTATCAGATGTGTTAGGGTGTTATGAAGAACCCAAAGCTTTTGTTCTTACAAATAGTTCCAGATCAGCAAGCTTCTCTTTACATAGAGGGACTAGGCAGTGGTGCCCACTGTCACAGGTGCTTTTTGTGCTTTCCAACACAATCAGAACAGATCCTTCAATTTAAAGGTGCTCTAAGCGATGTTGGGTGACGTCACTTCTTATTGACGTTCAAAGTATTGTCAAACAAAACGGAGGCTAGCTCGACCAATTTTATAATATCAACTTATAATATCAACTTATATTAATTGTTTGCAGATAAGTTTTTCTGTAATGCAGCTGATTCATTTTTGTTTATTTTTTTCTATTGAAAGAGAACGTACTCGGTTACTAACGTAACCTCTGTTCTCTCTAGAGAGGGAACGAGTATTGCGTAAGCTAGCTTACGCTGCGGGAAAGTCTCCTTTCTCGAGATACTGAAGCCAAAAATTATCCTTAATTTTTTAAAATCTTGTCAACGCAGTGCGGCAGCCTGCAGACCTAGGGCAGGCGAATCGCGTGCCCATTGGCTGCTCTGCGGCAACTGCAGCAGCCTATGGCTGAGCCTTGCGCGTGACGTCACGTCCAATGAGCGCGCTTGGCGCGCTTAATGCGTCACAGCCCGTCATTAGGGGTGTGGCTTAGCGTATTTAAGCAAGGTACAGAGGCTGCTTCGCTGGTTTCTGTCGCATGAAGCGAAATGAGCTCGTGGCGAGAGCACGGCGGGTTACGCAATACTCGTTCCCTCTCTAGAGAGAACAGAGGTTACGTTAGTAACCGAGTACGTTCTCTTACGAGAGGTTCTCTCGTATTGCGTAAGCTAGCTTACGCTGCGGGAACACCCTTGTCAACGCCGTGCGCGCGCCCAGCATCCTGAATGAATCCCATGGGGAGCCCAGGGAACGCGAAGCGGAGCTGGGCGGCCAAGATACCACAGTACACAAGCACATAATATGGGGCAGGGAGCGGCACAGCCGGTCCAACTGACACTTTCCACATAGTGCAGCTCAACCAGTAGAGCTAAATCAGCAACATAGCCCGCGCACAGACAGTGGGCTGGCTACGCGAGACTTAGACTGATAACACTTTGGCCTGCAAAGCGGGAACTTCCAGGTTGTAAAACCTAACAAATGTGGAAGGGGAGGCGCAGCCTGCCGCTGCACAAATGTCATGAATGGGAATCCCACTGGACCACGCCCACGATGAGGCCATGCCTCTGGTGGAGTGCGCCCGAATGCCCAAAGGGCACTGCAGGTTTTTAGATGCGTAAGCAGCTGCGATAGCGTCAACTATCCATCTGGATAGGGTGTGTTTCGAGGCGGCGAGACCCTTGGTGCGCCCACCAAACGAAACAAAGAGCTGCTCTGAACGCCTGAAGGCGGCGGAGCGTGAAATATAGCTTCTCAGCGCCCTGACTGGGCAGAGGAGATTACTATCTGCCTCGCAGCCAGCATTCGGCAGGGCTGAAAGGGAAATGACCTGCGCTCTGAAGGGAGTGCCCAAAATTTTGGGGACATACCCATGCCTCGGTCTGAGAATAACTTAGAGTCATTGGGTCCGAACTCGAGGCACGCAGCGTTAGTGGATAACGCGTGAAGGTCTCCCACACGTTTTACTGAAGACAGTGCTATCAGAAAAACGGTTTTGAGCGTGAGGTATTTCATATCCACAGTTTCCAGGGGTTCAAAGGGATGTGCTTTCAGGGCGTCTAAGACCAGTGAAAGATCCCACATAGGAACCGAAGGGGGTCGCGGGGGGTTCATCCTTCTCGCTCCTCTAAGGAAGCGGATGACAAACTCGTTCCTTCCTAATGCGCGGCCCGGCTTCTGAGACAGAGAGCGCTGAGATGGCCGCGACATAGACTTTGAGCGTGGAGGGGGACCTGCCCGCGTCCAGTAGCTCTTGAAGGAAGCACAATACTTGCGAGACCCCACATGTCTGTGGATCGAGCCCTCTGGCAGTGCACCATTTGTTAAACACCGACCATTTAGACGTGTAGAGCCGCCTCGTGGGGGGAGCTCTAGATTGTATGATCGTGTTCATCACCCCTTCTGGTAAATCAGCATGTAATTGTTGAGGCTCCACACATGCAGAGACCAGCGCTCTGGGTGGGGATGCCAAATCGAGCCGCGGGCTTGAGAGAGAAGGTCTCTCCGCACCGGGATCGGCCAAGGGGCTGAATCTGCCAATTGTATGAGTTCCGGGAACCAAGCTTGGTTCTCCCAGAACGGGGCTATGAGGAGCACTGTGTGGCGCGCTTTCCTGGCTCTCTCGATGACCTGAGGCAGCAGAGAGACCGGGGGAAAAGCATATAGCGGGCCGCTGGGCCACGTCTGGGCCAGCGCGTCCTCGCTCTTGAAAAGAATACTGGGCAGTGTGCGTTGTCTTTTGACGCAAAGAGGTCGACTTTCGCTCTGCCAAAGCGGCGCCACAGCGACTGGACTGTTTGGAGGTGTAGAGACCACTCCCCAGGGGAACGTTGTCCCTGGACAGTCTGTCGGGGCCCTCGTTCAGATGGCCAGGCACATGCGATGCTCTCAGAGAGCGCCGAGAGTGCTGAGCCCATACGAGGAGGCGTTCCGTCAGGGCGCAGAGCTTTTTTTTTTTTTTTTTTTTGATCTGACACCGCCCTGGTGGTTCACATAGGCCACTACTGATGTGTTGTCCGTGCGGACTAGAACATGGTGACCATGGAGGAATAGGAGGAAGTGTATGAGCGCTTTCTCGACCGCGAGCATCTCTAGACAGTTTATGTGTAGGAGATTCTCCTGGTCTGACCAGCGGCCATAGACCGGTCTGCCTTCGAAGAGCGCTCCCCAACCTAGGTTGGACGCGTCTGTTGAGACAACTTTCCGGTGTGAAATCACTCCCATAATCACTCCAGTGTGATACCATTCAGCTACTAGCCAGGGCTGCAGGGCTGAGACACAGCCCTGAGTCACTCTGATTAGCGAGCCGCCGGTCGCCCAGGCTCGATGGGATACGCGCGCTCTTAGCCAGCATTGAAGCGGGCGCATGCGCAGTAAACCCAACTGAAGCACTGCTGCAGCTGAGGCCATATGCCCCAGGATGCGCTGAAATGCTTTCAGAGGAACCCGATTGCCTTCTTTGAAGGATGCGGCGAGGCGCCGGATGCGGCGCGCGTGCTGCTCCGACAATCTGGCCGTCATCGCCACCGAGTCCAGTTCTATTCCGAGAAAGGAAATTGACTGACGGGGCGAGAGCGAGCTCTTGGTCCAATTGACCGCTAGACCCAGACCTTCCAGATGGCTGAGAAGCGCTGTTCTGTGAGACACAAGTTCTGTCTCTGACTGCGCTAGAACAAGCCAGTCGTCCAGATAGTTCAGAATTCGCATTCCCTGACTTTTCAGGGGCGCGAGAGCCGTGTCCATGCATTTCGTAAATGTACGGTGTGCTAAAGACAGGCCGAACGGCAGGACTGTGTATTGATAAGCTCGACCGTCGAAGGCGAATCTCAAGAATGGCCTGTGACGGGGGGTTATCTGGATCTGGAAATACGCGTCTTTCAGATCGAGAGAGATAAACCAGTCTCCTGGGCGGATCTGCGCAAGGATCTGTCTGGTTGTAATCATCTTGAACGGCCGTCTCATGAGAGCCGTGTTCAGATGTCTCAGATCTAAAATAGGTCTTAATGCTCCGTCCTTCTTGGGAACGAGGAAGTAACGGCTGTAAAAGCCTGACTCGCTCAAGGAAGGATGAACCTGTTCTATGGCCCCTTTGCGCAGCAGCTTCGCTATTTCTGCTCGAAGCAGGTGCGCTGCTTCTAAACCCACTTTCGTCTCCGTCTGCGCTAGAAGCGCGGGGGGCGATGAGCGAATTGAGGCGAATAGCCGTGTTTTGTAGTGTTCAACACCCATTCTGACGCGCCCTGAATAGCTTCCCATGCTTTTGCACGCATAGCTAGGGGTCGAATGGTCTCTGGGTTCAGATCGCCGCGCTGCGCGGGATGGAGAACCTGTATCAGAGAGGATGGGGCGGCGCGCGCGCCGCCGGTGCTCGAACACGGGGGCTGATAAACAGTATTGGCCGGCTGTACAGCGTTCAGTAGCTCGGTCCTGAAGGATGGAGCGCATTTTGCTGTCAAACACCCCTGGCGCGAGAGCGGCGTGGGGGATATAGTGTCTGAAAGTGAGTGCGCATGCTCGTGAGCGGGCGCAGGGTTTACACTTATAACACGGCCAGTGTTTTGGAAGCTTTAGAGGGTCTGTAACCCGGGGTAACCGTATGGCAGAGCGAGCAGCGAGTAGGTGTGAGCACAGAGTTGTGGGCACATTTACTACACTTAATACTCGAGCGGCGTGTTTCCGCTTTATGAGAGAGCGCTCTGAGCGCATTACCATGGGAACCATGTTGTGTGAAGCAGTGAACACATGGGAGTGGGCACATTTTCTATACTTAATATCCCCTCGGCCTGAGCCGTTGCAACTCGAGCAGCGGGTAGGTGTGATCACAGAGTTGTGGGCACATTTACTACACTTAATACTCGAGCGGTGAGTGTCCGCCTATGAGAGAGCGCTCTGAGCGCGTAACCATGGGGACCGTGTTTGTGCGAAGCAGTGAGCACATGGGAGTGGGCACATTTCTACACTTATGACACCCTCGGCCGGAGCCGGAGTGTTTCGGGGCTTTAAAGGGTCTGTAACCCGAGGTAACTGAATGGCAGAGCGAGCAGCGAGTATGTGTGAGCACAGAGTTGTGGGCACATTTACTACACTTAATACTCGAGCGGCGCGTGTCCGCTTTAAGAGAGAGAGTGCTCTGAGCGCGTTACCATGGGGACCGTGTTTGTGTGAAGCAGTGAGCACATGAGAGTGGGCACATTTTCTACACTTATCTTCAGCTAGAGCTGGAATGTAGTGAGCTTTAGAGGAACTGCAACCCGGGGTAACTGAGTGGCAGAGCGAGCAACGGGTAGGTGTGAGCACAGAGTTGTGGGCACATTTCCTACACTTAGTACTCAAGCGGCGTGTGACCGCTTTAAGAGAGTGCGCTCTGTGGACGTTACCGGGGAGACCGTGTTTGTGTGTAGCAGTGAGCACGTGGGAGTGGGCACATTTTCTACACGTATAACACCATCGGTGTTATAGGAAACTGATAGAGCGAGAAGCTTTGATGGCTCATAAGTTTAGACGCTCATAAATACTCAAGCACCATCCTGCGAGATACGGGTTCGCTTTCTGTATGTGAGAAAGCTGGCCGCGAGCTCGGAGAAGCCAGCAGAAAAAAAATATTTATCTGCCGTCAGAGCAGGATTCGAACACGGGACTCCCGCGTGGAAGTCCAATGCTCTGCCACTGAGCCACAGGAGCACACATAAACTTTTAGTTAGTGCGAGCATATGACCGAGCGATGTTTCGTTTCGGCGTTTGTTTGCAGACGCGCGTGTGTAATAAAACAGGCTCGTTACTGCAGTATAGTATTTCCAGCCGCCTGAACTTGGAGGGGACTGAGAATATACGAGGACGAAAACACTCTCTCTTCCTCTTTTCGCCGGTGCTCGTGACGTCCGCTCTGATGTCCCTTGAGAACGGCGCAGTTGCGCGGCTCGAACAAGGGAGAGAGAGCGGGAAGATGTCATCATGTGCTATGACATCGTATGTTTGCAGGCGTGCGTGTATTAAAACAGGCTCGTTTACTGCAATATTGATATTTCTAGTCGCCTGAGCTTAGGAGGGGACTGAGAAATGTGTGAGAAACGGAGGTGGCCGGAGAGTGACGCGCGCGACCGAGACGCGGGGTAGCTTTCTTATAACGTAAAGGAAGCCAGCCCGTGACCGTCTACTCCTGACATCCCTTGTGAGCGGCGCGTTTGCGCGGCTCGAACAGAGGGGGAGAGCGCAGGGAGGGGCGTGCGTCGTCCGGGGGGTAGCTTTCTTGTAACGTAAAGGAAGCTATAGCCCGAGACCGTCCGTTTCTGACATCCCTTGTGAGCGGCGCCGTTTGCGCGGCTTGACAGAGGGGAGAAAGCAGCTGTCTAAGAAAACAGCGCTGTCTGCTTCATCCCCTGAGGCGACGGCAGTGCGGGCGGAGCCGGCCGCTGCGCGTCGGGAGGTGGGGGGGAGAAGGAAAAAGCGAGGCTCGCGGGAGGGGCTCCGGCGAGCGCTCAGCTGTCATGGAAGCCCAGGCAGAGAGCGCACACCACGTGGCGGTCTCCGTCGCTGAGCGCGGCTCTGCACGAGCCACAGGATGAGCGAGGCATTTGCAACAACGCCTCGCGCTCTTTTAGATGCAAGTGTGTCGCGGCGGACACACAAAACACACAACACAGAGCAAGAAAAGGATATATATGCCGGATGGCGCAGCAGGCAGGGAAGGCTGAAGGCGGCGAGCGGCCGGCGTCCTCAGGCTGAAATCCTCGGCGTGCTGGTCGCTTGATTCGACGGCGGCTTCCTCGGAGATCAGCGATGCGAAGAGCTTCGCTGAAGAGACAGAAATCAGCGAAGCAGCCTCTGTACCTTGCTTAAATACGCTAAGCCACACCCCTAATGACGGGCTGTGACGCATTAAGCGCGCCAAGCGCGCTCATTGGACGTGACGTCACGCGCAAGGCTCAGCCATAGGCTGCTGCAGTTGCCGCAGAGCAGCCAATGGGCACGCGATTCGCCTGCCCTAGGTCTGCAGGCTGCCGCACTGCGTTGACAAGATTTTAAAAAATTAAGGATAATTTTTGGCTTCAGTATCTCGAGAAAGGAGACTTTCCCGCAGCGTAAGCTAGCTTACGCAATACGAGAGAACCTCTCGTAAGAGAACCGAATATTTAAACAATGCTTAGAGAGCATTTGTGTGTGATTTGAGTTGGACAGAAATCTGAAAACTTAAAGAGAATGACCTGTTTAGTTGGCTCAAAGTTCACTAAAACAACCATTTCAAAAGCTGAAGTGATTTTCTTTTTTTATATTATAGTTAGAATATGTATAACGTAGGGAACGAGTACTGCGTAATAGCTTACGCTAGGGGGAAAAACTCTTTTCCACGAGATATTGAAGCCAAAAATTATCCTTAATTTTGTAATATTGTAAAACGCGTTGCAGCAGCATGCAGACATGGGCGAGACGGCTCGTGCGCCCATTGGCTGCTCTGCGGCAACTGCACCAGCCTATCGAGAGAGGCCCCTCATGACGTCAGATCCAATGAGGGCGCTTCGTGCCCACTGCGTCACATCCCGGCGAAACGGGCGGGGCCTTGGGCTATAAATATGCATGCACGGCAAGATACGCAGTACTCGTTCCCTCTCTAGAGAGAACCGAGGTTACGTTAGTAACCGAGTACGTTCTCTTACGAGAGGTTCTCTCGTACTGCGTAATAGCTTACGCTAGGGGAACACAGTGTAAAATGCCGTACGTGCTGAGATTCAACACTAAGGTCCCAAGGGCAGGTGCCCGGGGCTCATACAGTGCATAATCATAAGGGACTCACAGAGAATCCGGGAAGAGGGGCTAGAATAGCATCATTCCTGTGTAGAATATAGTGCTCTGTTAAGAGCAGATTATATCAAGTGTTCCACACAGCCAGGGCGAACTCAGCCTGGACTGATAAGTATTATGGGACTTACACACTGCCCACAGAGGTATATAGTCGATCAGCGATCGATGCTCTGGCCTGAATTATTAGACCGAGAGCAGCTTAGCCTGCAAAGCGGGAACCTCTACGTTGTAAAACCTTATAAATGTAGACGAAGAGGCCCAGCCTGCCGCCGTACAGATATCTTGTAAGGCAATCCCACAAGCCCACGATGAGGCCATGCCTCTCGTGGAGTGCGCCTTGACACCTAACGGGCATTGCAGGCCCTTAGATGTATAAGCTAGTGCTATAGCATCAACTATCCACCTGGATAGACTCTGTTTTGACGGAGCTAGTCCCTTAGAACGTCCGCTGAACAAAACAAAGAGCTGCTCCGTCTGTCTAAAAACAGATGAGCGAGACACATAGGCTCTTAACGCCCTGACCGGGCAAAGGAAGCCCCTTCCTCTTCAGAGACTGGCAGGGCCGACAGGGAAATCACCTGTGCCCTAAACAGTGTGTTGAGGGATTTAGGAACATACCCGTGCCTTGGTTTGAGTATGACTCTTGAGTCATTAGGCCCAAACTCCATACACGCGCTTGCAAGTCCCCTATGCGCTTTACTGAAGCTAGAGCCAGAAGAAACACTGTCTTGAAAGATAAGTGTTTTAGGTCTATTGACTGGATTGGCTCGAATGGGGCGCCTTTCATGGCTTCCAGAACCGTGGAAAGGTCCCAAATGGGAACTGAGGGAGGTCTGGGAGGATTCAGCCTCTTAGCTCCTCTAAGGAAGCGAATGAACAGATCGTTCCTTCCCAGTGACTGGCCAAGCGTTGGTTCAGCGAACGCTGCTATGGCCGCCACGTAAACTTTGAGCGTGGATGGGGCTCTGCCCTTATCCAGTAGCTCTTGTAGAAAGGAAAGAACCTCCGACACCCCACAGTCTGAGGGTGATATGTCACGAGCTGTACACCAGCTAGAGAACACAGACCATTTAGAGGAATAGAGCCGCCTAGTAGACGGGGCTCTAGCCTGCGTGATCGTGTTTAATACTCCCGCTGGGAGGTTAACGGGTACCCCTTGATGGCCCACGCATGTAGGGACCAAAGCTCCGGGCGAGGATGCCAGATCGAGCCGTTGGCCTGCGAGAGGAGATCCCTCCTCACTGGTATCGGCCATGGGGCGGTACTCATCAGCTGCATCAGAACTGGGAACCAGGCTTGGTTCGTCCAGAATGGGGCCACGAGTAGCACTGAGCATCCGTTTTCCCTGATTCGCTCTAATACCTGGGGTAAGAGCGTGACGGGGGAAACGCATAGAGCGGGCAGCAGGGCCAGACGTGGGCCAGCACATCCCTGCTCTTGGAGAAAAACTCCGGACAGTGAGCGTTTTCTTGAGACGCAAATAGGTCTACCTTCGCTCTGCCGAATGTTTTCCACAGCAGTTGGACTGTCTGCGGATGTAAAGACCATTCTCCTGCCGGAACATTGTTCCTGGACAGTCTGTCTGGTCCTACATTCAAGTGACCTGGCACGTGCGCTGCTATCAGCGAGCACAGATTGTGCTGAGCCCAGATCAGGAGGCGTTCCGTCAGCCTGTGAAGGGTTCTGGATCTGATACCTCCTTGGCGATTTATATAAGCCACCACCGACATGTTGTCCGAACGGACCAAGACGTGGTGTCCTTTCATCTGGGGACAAAAGCGCCTCAGCGCGTTGTCGACTGCCACCATTTCCAGGCAGTTTATATGTAGAAGCTTTTCCCGTTATGACCACTGGCCAAAGAACGGCCCTCGAGCAGCGCTCCCCACCGCGAGGTTGAGGCGTCCGTAGACACCACCCTCACACTCGAGGAAGTCCCCAGGTTTACACCTGACCGGTACCAATCGGTCACTGTCCAAGGTTTCAGAGCTGAGATGCATTTCTGATCGACCTTGAGGCGTAAGAGACCGGAGGTCCATGCTCGGCGCGGTACACGCGCTTTTAGCCAGAATTGCAGCGGGCGCATGCGACGCAGACCCAGCTGAAGCACTGGAGATGCTGAAGCCATGAGACCCAGCATCTTCTGAAACTTTTTGAGCGGGACTAAAGTGTCGTGGTGAAAAGTTTTCGTCATGCGCTGAATATTCAGTCTGCGCTGTGGCGACAGTTGTGCTGTCATAGACAGCTAGTCCAGTTCTGTACCCAGAAAAGATAATGTCTAACTGGGAGACAGCGAACTCTTCGCCCAATTGACTCTGAGACCTAGATTCTCGAGGTGATCGAGTAATACGGTCCTGTGTTCTATGAGCTCTGAGTGTGATCGAGCTAGAACCAGCCAATCGTCCAAATAATTCAGAACTCGTATGCTCCGGAGTTTCAGGGGTGCGAGCGCTGCATCCATGCACGTCGTGAATGTACAAGGTGCTAGGGACAGGCCAAACGACAGGACTGTGTATTGATATGCCTGGCCCTCGAAGGCGAATCTCAAAAATCGCCTGTGACGTGACGCTATTTGTATTTGGAAACGTCTTTCAGATCTATTGACATAAACCAGTCTCCTTGGCGAAATTGCGAGAGGATTTTCTTGGTTGAGCATTCTGAACCGGCATTTCAGAAGTGCTTTGTTCAGTTGTCTTAGATCTAAAATGGGTCTGAGACCCCCGTCTTTTTTGGGTACCAGAAAATATCTGCTGTACAAGCCCCCTTCGCTCTGAGCTTGTGATAAGGGTTCTATGGCCCCTTTGCTCAAAAGTGTCGCTATTTCGTCTCGAAGTAGGTGTGCTACTTCCTTTTCCACCGTAGTTTCGATTCGCGCCGCGTAACGTCGCGGGCGTCGAATGAACTGTAGCGAATAGCCTCTTTTTATAATGTTCAGCACCCACTCTGATATCCCGGGAAGCTTTGTCCATGCGTTCACATAAATAGCTAGGGGTAGAATGATATCTGGGCTCTGGTCGCGACATAGTGGCGAACGGAGAGCACCGTTATGCTGTAACATACACGCCGTGCTTGCAGCGTGTGAGGCGGGGGGCGCGCTGATCACAGCGGGCAGCCTGCCCGTGCTCAGCTCTCTTATAGCAGTTTGCTGAGAGAGAGCGAGTGGGGCGAACCCCGTAGGGCTTATGTCGGTGAGTGAATGTGGGCGCGGGACAGCGGGCACATTCATAACACTGAAAACACCGTCTGTTTGGGCAGACTGTATGTGTGTTGGATTCGTTTTTACAGAAACCGTGAGACATGCAGTGTGTAATGTTTGTGGGCACTGGGTCGTGGGCACATTCACTACATCTAGTGCACAATCGACATGAGTCGATTTTATTTGTGCGGGCCGTGTGCGGCGGGCTGTGCTTGTGTGTAGGAATGAGCACTGGGTTGTGGGCATTTTCACTACACTCATAACACCATCGGCCGTGGCCGGAATACCAGAAAATACACTCTTTATGGGATTTATCTGGGTCGCCGTAAAAACTGCGTTTGTGTGCAGGCAAGCGGGCTGTGTTACCGACTTGTTTACTGCAGAATACACTGGAACAGTCGCATTGCATTTGGAACTGAATGAGCGAAAGTTTTGGTGGAAGTCCGGCCGCAGCGGGACTTGAACACCGTCGTTTCCCCTAGACTGGCTAGGAAGACTTTGAGTTGCCATAGAAACGGTGTTTGGGTGCAGGCGAGCGGGTTGTACAACGCGCTCGTTGGCTGCAAAATACACATCTGCAGTCGCCTTTTTAAGGGAACTGACAGAACGAATGCATTGACGGCATTAATTTATCTGCCGGCAGATCCGGGATTCGAACACGGGTCTCTCGTGCGAAAGCCTAAGATTCCGCCACTGAGCCACAGGGGGGGAACACATAAGCTTTCAGTTAGCGCGAGCATATAAGAGAGCGTCAACATGTCTTGTGACGGCGTTTGTTTGCAGGCGTGCATGTATTACAACAGGCTCGTTTACTGCAATATTGACATTTCCAGTCGCCTGTACTTCAGAGGGGGATGAGAAATGTGTGAGAAATGGAGGTTGGTCCGGCCTCGGCGGGACTAAGAGCACTCTCTTTTCTCCTTTCGCCAGCGACGCACGCGACGAGGGCGGGATAGCTTTCTTGTAACGTAAAGAAACTAGCCCAGTGACCGTCCGTTTCTTTCATTCCCTGCGAACGGCGCACTTTGCGCGGCACGAGCAAAGGGAGAAAGAACAGGAAGAGAGAGAGCGTCATCATGTTTTGCTTCGGCGTTTGTTTGCAGGCGTGCGTGTATTATAACAGGCTCGTTTGCTGCAATATTGATATTTCCAGTTGCCTGAGCTTAAGAGGGGACTGAGAAATGTGTGGAAAATGCAGCCTCGGCGGGACTAAAACAGTCTTTTCTCCGGCGCAATGGCGGGGTAGCTTTCTTGTAACGTAAAGAAAAAACTAACCCCATGACCGTTTGCGCGGCTCGAACAGAGGGAGAGCAGGTATCATCCCCCACAGACGCGGCTTCTTGGTCGATATCCACGACGGAAGTGGCGGCAGACGGCGGCCGCTGTCCATCAGGAAGAGACTCTAGCGAAGCAGGTGAAGCAGGCGGGCGAACCGGTGAGCTTTGCGGGTTGGGGGAGGTTCCGGGACCCGCTGAGCGCGGCGCTTTTTACAGCGCGGCAACGCAGCGGGCGAAGGTGCAGTCTCGGAGAAAAATGCCAGGCGAGTCCGCAGAGTCACCATGGGCATTAGCTCGCAATGAGGGCAGCCGCCTTCAGCGAGCGCGAGAGCTGCATGATCCTCACCCAGGCAGGAAACACAGATGACATGGTGGTCCCCGTCGCTAAGTGGAGCTCGGCATGAGCCACAGGATGTGCGAGGCATCTTGAGAAAGACGCTCGGGTCTTTTAGATAGGGAGTGTGTGTCGCGGAGGCGAGCACACACAACAGAGAAAAGGATATAGGCGCCGGAAAGCGTGAGCAGGAACGGCGACTGAAGGCGGTGAGTTGTCGACCAGCGGCTTCAGGTGCAAAGGCTCGTCCCGCAGAAGGCTTATCAGACGGCGCGGCTTCTTCCTCTCGGGATCTAGCGATGCGTGAGCTTCGCTTGAAGAGATGAAAAATCAGCTAGACCAGCCTCCCGAGGCTATATTTATAGCCCAAGGCCCCGCTCGTTTCGGCGGGACGTGACGCAGTGGGCGCGAAGCGCCCTCATTGGATCTGACGTCATGAGGGGCCTCTCTCGATAGGCTGGTGCAGTTGCCGCAGAGCAGCCAATGGGCGTGCGAGCCGTCTCGCCCATGTCTGCATGCTGCCGCAACGCGTTTTACAATATTACAAAATTAAGGATAATTTTTGGCTTCAATATCTCGTGGAAAAGAGTTTTTCCCCCTAGCGTAAGCTATTACGCAGTACGAGAGAACCTCTCGTAAGAGAACTCAGTGTTTTAACTAATTGAAAAAGCTGAATAATCGTTCCAAACTTACTGATTAGTCGGCGAAATAATCGAAGATTAGTCGATTAATCATTCTAATAATCGTTAGATTAATCGATTATCAAAATAATCGTTTGTTGCAGCCCTAATGTGAACTCATATTGTAGAATTGTAACAACCCTGTAACTATAAATACACCTAAGGAATGGAGGGCTGTTTGTCGTTTCGAGGGAAGAACTATGTTCACCTCTGCTGTCACACCAGTTGTGAACAATCCCACTTTCCTCCAGGCAGATCTGATGAGAGGTTTAAAATTTGTGTAAAGCATTAGTCGGCTTATATACTTGTTTGATGTCTTTTGAGGAATTGATGCAGTTGCTTTGATTATTAAGGAGAGACACTACAGGCAAAAACAGTGTTTTTTCATGCATCTGTCAATTTTGCGATTTTGGGCTTTTTTGTTTTCATAAAGTGTTTTTTCAGACTAGTGGACAGAAAACATCCAAAACACACTTTTAACTGTATCTTTGAGAGTACTTTATCTATTTGCATCTGTAGATTTCAATTACAGTATATATCTTTAAAGGCAGTTTTCTCAAAATTAGTTTTTCCTCTGACATTGAGCCAGAAATACACCAAACTTTACAGTTTTATTCTCATCTATATTATTAAGGTTTTTACAAAGGGGTTTGTTTATATATAATTTTCCTGATTTTATACATTTCATTCCTAAAAAAAATGGCGAAAATGTAATTATTTTTTGGTTGGTGACAGTATTTTCTGATTTGTAGAGTGATACAGTACATAGAGATATCCAATACCCCCTGTGTAAAAACCTTTGGCTCTAATATATCAAATAAATGAAACAATTTTAAACCTCCATTCAATGTTCCGACTTTTGTTCTAGAAATGTATGCAAATTATTGCATATTTAATTAGACAATGCCTCATTTGCATATTTAAACATAACTTCAGAAAACTTGCAATACAATTTTTTTTTGCTTTTATTCATGTAATCAATCAACTGGTGAAGTATGGTGATATGTATTAGTTTTGTCCTTTCGTTTTTTTTTTTTTTTTTACCCTATACCCTATTATCTAGGGTGTCTCTCCTTAAAGCAGGACCTTTTCTGTTATTTACAGATTAGAAACTATATTCTGAAAGATACTTCATTATGTAATAACAGAAGTCTGTCTCCTATAGAAAAAGTACTATTTAAGACACCTGGAAAAAAAAAGTAAATGAATCTGTTTTCAAGTATTTTTCTTAATTAAGGTTGAATTTTTTTTTGTGCTTTCTGCTAAAGTTGCAAAGTGATTTTGCTTATGCCTGTGATTGTTCCTGAACTCATTTAGATTAAAATGTTGATTTCCTTGTTTGAATTGAAACAGTTATTCAGTACTTTTAGTTAGGATCTGGATGAATTGTGACCTCCCAGGTAAACATGCATTTTTGTCATTCCTTACCACTTTATTGGTTAATGTATGTATTCTCACATACTGCACACAAACGCTTGTACGTTCATACATTGCCTAACCCAAACCCCTACCCTAAACCCATCCTTAACTTAATTATAACCTTATCCCTAAACTCAAACCGGTCCTCACAAAGATAGTTAATACACACACACACACAAAGGAGGACCAGCATAAGCATCTATTTAATTCAAGTTTAATAACTTCAAAAAATGTACAGGCACTATAGTTCTATATTAATCAAATTTGTTCAAATACAGAATTTGTCAGAGAAAAACAGATATGTAACATTTTACAATAAAGGAGAATACACACAGAGGGAGAAAACAGACAGAAACAAATAGTTAATAGCCCTCAAACACAGATGAGACCCCATAAAGAGATATTCAAACAATGCATGTTGGTGTTTTATGCTAAGTATTATCACTACATAGAAAATCTGAGATTCTGTAAGATCATGTAAATCTAAGAAGATCCAAACACAAACACACATTCATTTAGTTAAGCTGCTTGTTTTTCTAAATATTCAAAGCTCAATTTACACAATGAGAATGTCAATGTTTGTTTGCGGAACGTTGGGTGGGTGTGAATTTACTTCTCACACACACACTGCTCTGTTTAGATGAAGGCAGGTGGATAAGGAAGACAGCAGGTGTGTGTGTGTGTGTGTGTGTGTGTGTGTGTGTGTGTGTGTGTGTGTGTGTGTGTGTGTGTGTGTGTGTGTGTGTGTGTGTGTTGGACACCAGTGGCCCTTATATATTTACTGTGCAGATGCTTGCATGTTACAATATTAGGGGTCTCATCTAGCTAACAGTCAGACACACAATTTAAAATGGCATACAAATTAGCACTGACATACTGCTGAAACAGGTAAGTGAAGGAGGGGAAAAACAACCACACGTTCATACAAATCACATAGAACTCTCTTCACAGTCAAGTATTACATAGTTACACTTGATACAAGGGTCTTATGTCAATTTTTGTATTATTAAAGCATCAATTTTATAAACTGTACTGTAAATAGAATCTCTCACTTTTTTCCCTAAACACTAAAGCATAAAACAAGTGTACTAACCTGTGCATGGTTAAACACCATTAAATTCTGAATGGTAAGCCCTGAAACTCCTACCTGACTGGCAGCTTGTAGACAAATAAAGGGACTGTATTACACATGGTTCAGAATATGTGCTTCATGGGGTGTTTAGAAGTTTCAAGGGGTGGTAGCTCAATGGAAGTCGACAGTTGGAAAATAACTTTTTTTGTTGTTGACAATGTCATTTTTTAACCATCAAACAAAAACTATTACTTGTTCCTCCTTGTTCTTACTCTTACTATGTGTTATTTTTAGAGAAGATTTCCACAACACTAATACATTGTAATTGTAAATATACTATATTATGATCAATATTCTAGGAGCGACATGTAAAAACTAGCTGTTGTTCAGTGTAACAATCTCCTTTTCCCTAAAGTGTTCTGTCCATGAGACCAGAACTGATAAGTCTGAGAAATGGAGGACAGGGAGTATCTTCAGACTATTGGGCTATGGCATCATTCAAGCAATTAGGGCAAGTTAAATGTGAGCGTGTACATCCACTGTCCTCAGGTAAACCTCACAATGTGCACACATATTCTCTCAGGAAAGTAAGCAGGAGAAATCAGTTTGTTGTGCATGGTGTCCAATCTGTTAAAAAGTCACCTGGATTAATGGACATGCTCTCGGTTAAAATACGGTTACATTTTGTTTAAAATTCTTATTTATATTTTAACCTGAACAAATAAGCAAGTTATTTAAGCCTTTACAGAGCATGCTTCACTCCTTGTCTTTACTAATAGAAACTATCAAGTTAAAGAGGCAAAATACAAACAAAAAGAAAACAACGAATTTCCTTTACCTTCTGTAATAAACCATAAAAAAACTTGGATTCAAGACCCTTGTAAGTAACAAGACATTCTATTGAAGCAATGATAAAATGTTTTTATCCACTACATTTTGTCCACTACAAAATGTACACTGTCACTCTCTTCTAAGAAAGCTGTCATTCAAAAAAAAAAAAAAAAAAAAAAAATTGACCTATTAATATGAATGACCATTCTAAACACTGATTGGCTGACTGCATAGGAACTGATCAGCAGCGAGTCTGAGGTTCGATATCAAGGTGATTTCACCAAGTCAAATTTGAAGCCAACACTAGTAGTAATCAGCACAAAAGCAGTACTGTGACTATTTCACTAAAAATGTTGCTGTGTTCAAACTGCAAGTCTAGCCACTCACGAACAATGAGGAAACAAGTTTGTAGCACCTAAGAAGACTTAATACAGTATCCAAAAACATTTTACAATAAATACAAATTCAAATAGTACAAATTGTTCTAAGTTATTGCAGAAGCTCACCCACTGACCTAAAAACAATTCACCAAGAGGGTGAGCTCCAAGTGATATGGCAGAACTAAGTGCATTTATGTAGGTATGTGCAGTATTTGAGATGTGTGTGGGGGGCATATGCAGACATTCAGTTACTTAATTTCAGGCTCTTTCCAATTTGAGAACATGTATTGCTTAGTTCAGCATGTGGTCCATGGGAAATGTAGAAATGCATGATAATGAGTGACTTTTGGACACAAACAAAGCACAATCAGACTATAAACTGACCTGCAGCCCAGCTGAGTGCTATGGCAAAGCAGATTCAAGCCCTTTAAAAACAACTACAGTCACCAGAATCCTTTGAGACGGATATCTGATATTACGGATATTATACTCTTTTTAGTTGTGGAAGCATGCTTTAGATCCTTGACATATGTGATACAGTGTTGGGATAGATGACAGAGGAAGAGTAGTAATTATAGGTTAATTGAGAATCCAGTCCTGCACTTATATAATATTATATAGCCTAAACATCTTTCCATTCTACCTGGAGATCATGGAGCTGGACTGTGATTGGCTGGAGGATGTGGTGGCGGCGCTGAGCTGAGAGAAACCACTGTGGCTAGATTCCAGGCTGGTCATTGAGCCCCTGAGATTAGAACAGAGTAAAGTAGAATGTGAGAAATTAATAAGCCTAAAGACTGTAAATAAAAAATAAAAAAGGTTTCAAAGGAAATGTTAATTTGATTAATCAATTTTTAATCGGTTTTATCTGTTCATGTCCAGTCAAACACCCAGAGCTTAAGCAGGACATGCAGTTAGGAAAGTAGTCAAACAAAAGAAAATAAGAGAAGTATTTTCTCATATTTGACATGAGTGCCAAAATGTATATGTGCTTAAAAAAATATTTATCTCTGAATATGTACAGGGCAAGTAAAAAAACTAATTAGAGCAGATACTAAAGTTATTAAAGCCCATGTGAGTTTAGAATACACACACAAAAACAAAAGATGTTAACCTTACAGGCAGAGTATAAAATTAATATCATGTCTCAACCCTTCCTCGGCACAGAGCGTTTCTACGTTTCGCCTTCAAAGGGCAGGCATATCAGTACAAGGTCCTCCCCTTCGGATTGTAGCTGTCTACTTGCATTTTTACCAAAGTCGCAGATGCTGCCTTTGCCCTCTTGAGGGAAGCAAGCATTCACTTCCTCAACTGCCTTGACGACTGGCTAATATTAGTGCACTCTCGAGAGTTGTGGTGTGTGCACAGGGACCTGGTCCTCAAGCACCTAGCCAGACTGGGGCTTCAGGTCAACTGGGAGAAGAGCAAGCTCTCCCCTTTGCAGAGCATTTCTTTTCTCGGTGTGGAATTTGACACTGTTGCAATGACAACATATCTCTCAGAAGACCATCCTTGAATACGTTCAAGTACAAGACAGTGGTCCCTCTCAAATACTTTCAGAGGCTCCTGGGGCATTTGGCATCTTCAGCCGCTGAAACACAGCTCGGATTTGATGCATACACAGTAAAAATTTGTCAAAATCTGACAGTAACACTGTTTTCCATTAAAACAGTAATGTCCTATAGAAAACAATGCATTCTAGACAACATTTTCCACGGTAAGCAATTGCTGTTAATTTACAGCCCATTTTCAACACTAATCTACTGTTTTTATGCATTAAAGCTTTTTACTGTAGAATGCAATGCGTTGTGGGCTGGTCCATTTGAAGCAAAAGCACAATGGCACTCAACGAGTGTTTAACAGTGAATATAGGAGTGAGTACAAGTAAGTCTTCGCCTGTCCATGTTCACAGTGCTCATGACAGGAATATGTGTGGAAAACAGAAGAAAACTAAATCGAAACGGTGAGGAGAGAGAACTTTGAAACTGACTGCAGCGAGGAACCTTTTTATTAGCCTATTACTGTGTTTATTTATTTCCAATAATTGGATTCCTATTTTGGATTCCTTTTTGACCCAGAGCAGAGTTGCCAAAATTACCTAATGGGTTGTTTTTAGAGTCTAAATGGATATGATCACAGAAATGTATTGCATGTACTTTTTTTATTACAGTAAACTGCTGTAAATTAATTTCACAGTATTAATACCATAGAATTACAGCATATTGCTGTAATTCTATTCTACGAATTACAGTAGATGGAGACTGTGCTGCCAGTAATTTATCGTTATTTTACATTAAAAAAAATCTCAAAACGTCAGAAGTATCTGGGTCTCCCAAGAGCGATCCTTAGTGTTGGTAATTTGACACAACGTCTCCATTCCCTCCATCAGGGAACGAGGGTTACAACAGTAACAGATGTTTCCCATTACTGATATGTGTGTTGATAAATGTTTATATGTGAATTAAAGCCAAAATTCTGTCTTTTCATCATATTATGCGATTGTGTATTTTCAGAAAATTTGGACTAAACCACTCAATTCATATGGATTAGTTTTACAATCTCTTTATAAAGCGTCAAAGTGTTAGTTGCGTAGAATGTCAATGGAGGGACAGATCTAAATCAAATCTGATTTGCATTTGTGTTCAGAAGATGAACAAAAGTCTTACAGGTTTGGAACAACATGAGTAAATGATGACAGAATTGTAATTTTTGTGTGCACTAACCCTCAAAGGCTTGTTCACACCAATTGTGTTGCAATAATTGACACAAAAGTTTGCAAACAAACTTGCGCAAAAACTATACAGACAACGTAAATCTTAACAATTTTCTGAAAAACAAATAAATAAATTTGCATGCCTAAATTAAATCAAAATGCACTCCCGTCATTCACATGCCTCAGTGCAAAATACAACCCACCACAACAACTGAAATGTTGTCAATCTTCTGGAACGGAACTATGGAAATAATAAAAATTGTGTGACTTAATAGTACTGTAATACAGTAATACCAAGGTATTCTGGTAATAAGTAGTCTAAGTTAATACTACTATTAATATTCATATGCAGCAGACATGACATAAGGCAAGTATATTAAAATTCCTTGCTATATCACATCTTTTCTCTGATTATTTGCTGCCAGTTTTTCATTATACAGTGTCATGTAAAGGTATATATATGACTTGGTGTGAACAGGGCCTGACGTTCTATAAAAATCAAGTCACCGATTCTTGCGATAAGGGACAAAACAAAAGTCTCCGAAAATGGACCATGTAATGGAACAGGTTTTTATGAAAATGTTTTTCTAAAAATGTGCATTTATTCACTTCATAACTTAATTCGTGTCCATCAGACAACTACTCCGTCAGATGCACTAAAAAGCATGCCATTTTAATTTTATCCATCAATTATACAATAATGGTGTTCAGTATTCACTATTATGAACAATCCAGTTAATAAATTCCTTAATTCTCTTCCCTCCTTTTTAATATTTAGCTTATATAACCAATGTTCTTACGTAAATAAGACATATAAAAAATATCATCATGATTTTTTTCAGGAAAATCTATTTTGCAAGTGACTGAGCATTACAGCCAAACTAATGTCCCTATCTTAAAAACAAAGACTTACAATGTAACAAAACATAAAATAAAAAAGAATGGCAGACATTTAGGCCACTGTGGCTAAGATAAAAACCTTTGTCATTATTTTCTTTGTTATTAAAAAATAAGAACAAAGATACACATTATATATACACAACATAATATACAAACGAAATAAACTGTTTTATTTTTTCAGCTACAGTAGGTGTTTTTAACAGTAGCATTCCAGAAAAAAAATTAAATGAACAAATATAAAAATAAGGTGCGTATAGACTTCACTGAACTATTTACAAATTAGACGCTTTGCAGTTGTTATATAAATGTTAAATATTTCAGTTTGGATGTGTTCATTGTGATTATACTGGCTGGGTTTACAAAAGTTTATAAAATTAACAGGATATATCTTTGCTTGTGGCATTTGGAAACAAAGCTTGTCTAGTGCCAGCATCACTGAGTGGAGTTTTACCGCTGTAGTGGACACGCACCGTTAGGCTACGGTCACTTTAACGTCTGTTTCACACTGCAAGCATGAGCAGCGTATATTTTTTACGGTGTGCATGTTAACCAATTATCACACAGGGAGCAGCACTTTAGCGTCAAGCAGGAGCGTTGCAAAATCAGGAGCATAGACAGTAAAATAAATGGACACAGCGACCCCATAGACTTCAACAAATTAGAAGCACTCACTTCCTGATGGCTGAGCATACTCAAACTGAGCTTGACGACGTAGATGTGACGTGAGCAACCTGTCTGACAGTTGTAAGTCTTCTAGTAGCTGTGCCAAGAGAAATCTGAATCATTCCCTTCCGAATCTTGCAGAGACGGAGAGCGTGAGTAGGAGCTGTCCATGAGCTAGGAGCAGGAGCAACTTTATGATTCTCTATGGGCTTCTCCCTTGACTTTATCGGACTTTATGCCTCCACGTCCCCCCGACTGACTGCGAGCTTCTCCTCCTGTCTAGAGAGTCGCGTGGTTATGACGCAATCGTTAGCCTATTTTTACAAAAACTGCTTCTACGGGGCCATAACGTAAGATACAAGGTAATGGAGCCTTTTATACATTGTCGTGTTTCTTTAGAAAAAAACAATGGACAAATAGAGTCTTTAAACGCCTCAGATGTAAAGTTATTCGCTGTCAAAGTGACGCCAAAGTGAATGGGAGTCAATGGAATGCTAACAGCAGGTGATGGCTTGTTAGCCAATGGCGGCCCTCGGGGATGGTATGCTATCCGAGAGCTGGATTACCCCCCTGATCAGGAGCGCAGCTGAAACCCCCGCTTCACAGCTGCTCACGCTCAATTAAAGTGAAAGCACACTTTTGATGGACAAAATAAATATGATTTCACAAACAAAGTGCTCAAAATGCACAGAATAAGCATGTCTAGTGAGTTTTAAAAAGAACTGGAGTAGGCAACAACAACAACAAAAAATTAAGAAAATGAAGACTCATTTATTGATATGTATATTTATAGAAGATTTACCCATTTAAACTTGTTTTTAATTATTCAGTTTGGGTGAAAGTATGGTGTATTATAAAAAAATTAAGTAAACTAGCCAGAAAATATGATATATAAACTTTTAGTTTATGTAATACACAGACAGGCACATAGGTTAGCACTACCCAAATCAAACCCGAGTGTGTTTTTTTTTTTTTTTTTTTTTATCCACTGAGTTTACTGTCTTGTAAACATATCGAAACTATGACTGAAAAGACCAGATCGGAGCTGTTTGCTTGGTTGTTTTTGTAGTTTACCATTTACATGCGAATGTTGTAGGTCTATACTTCCCCATCTTAAACTTTTAAGACTATCAATTTTATAAATGACCAACTTCTAAAAACAAATTTATAGCTGTCTTTGTAAAGAAATGCTCACTTATATGTAGCATTGGAGCCGCTGCTGTGGCGCTGTAGGCTACAAACGCTTCCAGTGTGAATACTCTCACGCATCTGCAGCTGTAGTGACGATGTAGTTAACGCTGACGCAAAGCTCAAGATTGCGGTGTGAACACATCTAACATACACGCATATGACACGCACTCGATTTTCTCTCAAATGTTTGCTTTCACTTTAGACATAACCAACTGTGTTTATGTAAACCTTGTGTGTATTTGAAAGTATTAGCGCAATAAGACTCGAAAGATAACAGTCCAGTAACCAGGCGCTGTTTGACCGGCTTTTAAAGCATGTGAGCTTCGGGTGTATGCGCTCCGAAAAGCGCATGTAACAACAGCGCATCAGCACGTGAATGAAATGTTTAACCGGCAAGGCTTTAAAGCACATGCAAATAATGAACTTTTGTGAATTGCAGTGTCCCATGAGTGTAACTCTACCTCTGCCTTTACATGTGATTGTGAATGCACATTGCATTGTTGAGACATAGGCACCAGAACTGCAACTGATAGAATGCACTGTAGCACGATACTACGATATTTCTTCAAAAGCAGATCGTGGAGGCATTTTAATCGTAATATCGCACACCCCTAGTTCAATAGTTTTAATATTTTTGCACAATAAATTGAAAAAATTATAAAATATTTCTTTCAGAATAAACAATCAAATTAACCTTCATCTGACAGTGTTGAAAACCAACTGAGTTGACAAATACTGATAGTGTTGATGAAATTCCAACTGAGGTTACAACAGATTTAAGTACTAGCACTTTTTCATTTTTTCAAACAACTCATTGACAAGACCCAAATTAAGAAGTGGTTTGCTTTTCACTTTTTAGCAGTACAGTATGTCTCATGTATGTCTCATTCTGGGTCTCCAGCAGCTCACTGGTTAAATACAAGAAGCTTATGTTAGGTTTACTGTAATGGTAAGCATTATTATGTGCCACCCTGTAGTGGCAAAATGTTCTCAATGTGAATCCAAATTATATTTAGCATTTAAACCGCATCAATTATGTAAATGTTATTTGTGCTTGACCTGCATGACCTAAGCAGTGGCAGTGACTTAACTGGCATTGTTTGCTCTCTTTGAGGAAATAAATTTCATCACGGTTTGCAATTGCTGTGATCTCATGTGAGTGACAGGTTGTAAAAAAAACATGAATAAGAGCATGGATAGAGCATGAATAAATAATTTATAATAAAAACTGCAATATTCCATAAAAAAAAAGAATCATCAATTAAGATTTCATGTTGACTTTAAAGGGCTGTTTTTTTAGGTTGGGGTAAGGGTTAGGTACTTAGTTGTGATGGTTAAGGTTAGGGTAATGGGCTAGGGATTGGATTATACAGTGAGGAAAAGAAGTATTTGAACACCCTGCTATTTTGCAAGTTCTCCCACTTAGAAATCATGGAGGGGTATGAAATTGTCATCGTAGGTGCATGTCCACTGTGAGAGACAATCTAAAAAAAAAAATCCAGAAATCACAATGTATGATTTTTAAACTATTTATTTGTATGATACAGCTGCAAATAAGTATTTGAACACCTGTCTATCAGCTAGAATTCTAACCCTCAAAGACCTGTTAGTCTGCCTTTAAAATGTCCACCTCCACTCCATTTATTATCCTAAATTAGATGCACCTGTTTGAGGTCGTTAGCTGCATAAAGACACCTGTCCACCCCATACAATCAGTAAGAATCCAACTACTAACATGGCCAAGACCAAAGAGCTGTCCAAAGACACTAGAGACAAAATTGTACACCTCCACAAGGCTGGAAAGGGCTACGGGGAAATTGCCAAGCAGCTTGGTGAAAAAAGGTCCACTGTTGGAGCAATCATTACATTTTACATTTACATTTTACATTTATTCATTTAGCTGACGCTTTTATCCAAAGCGACTTACAATTGCTATATATGTCAGAGGTCGCACGCCTCTGGAGCAACTAGGGGTTAAGTGTCTTGCTCAGGGACACATTGGTGTCTCACAGTGGATTCGAACCCGGGTCTCTCACACCAAAGGCATGTGTCTTATCCATTGCGCCACACCACCCCTCATTAGAAAATGGAAGAAGCTAAACATGACTGTCAATCTCCCTCGGACTGGGGCTCCATGCAAGATCTCACCTCGTGGGGTCTCAATGATCCTAAGAAAGGTGAGAAATCAGCCCAGAACTACACGGGAGGAGCTGGTGAGCACCTGAAAAGAGCTGGGACCACCGTTTCCAAGGTTACTGTTGGTAATACACTAAGACGTCATGGTTTGAAATCATGCATGGCACGGAAGGTTCCCCTGCTTAAACCAGCACATGTCAAGGCCTGTCTTAAGTTTGCCAATGACCATTTGGATGATCCAGAGGAGTCATGGGAGAAAGTCATGTGGTCAGATGAGACCAAAATAGAACTTTTTGGTCATAATTCCACTAAACGTGTTTGGAGGAAGAAGAATGATGAGTACCATCCCTACTGTGAAGCATGGGGGTGGTAGCATCATGCTTTGGGGGTGTTTTTCTGCACATGGGACAGGGCGACTGCACTGTATTAAGGAGAGGATGACCGGGGCCATGTATTGCGAGATTTTGGGGAACAACCTCCTTCCCTCTGTTAGAGCATTGAAGATGGGTCGAGGCTGGGTCTTCCAACATGACAATGACCCGAAGCACACAGCCAGGATAACCAAGGAGTGGCTCTGTAAGAAGCATATCAAGGTTCTGGCGTGGCCTAGCCAGTCTCCAGACCTAAACCCAATAGAGAATCTTTGGAGGGAGCTCAAACTCTGTGTTTCTCAGCGACAGCCCAGAAACCTGACTGATCTAGAGAAGATCTGTGTGGAGGAGTGGGCCAAAATCCCTCCTGCAGTGTGTGCAAACCTGGTGAAAAACTACAGGAAACGTTTGACCTCTGTAATTGCAAACAAAGGCTACTGTACCAAATATTAACATTGATTTTCTCAGGTGTTCAAATACTTATTTGCAGCTGTATCATACAAATAAATAGGTAAAAAATCATACATTGTGATTTCTGGATTTTTTTTTTTAGATTATGTCTCTCACAGTGGACATGCACCTATGATGACAATTTCAGACCCCTCCATGATTTCTAAGTGGGAGAACTTGCAAAATAGCAGGGTGTTCAAATACTTCTTTTCCTCACTGTATCAATAAATGTCCTTACAAACAGGTGTGTGTTTGTGTGTGTGTTCGCATGTATGTAGTAGATGTAAAGATGTTATGTATATAAGGCATGTAAAACAGTCCTAATATATATGTAAATAAAATCATGAAAAAACAAGAGAATAATTCCCCATATGCTAAATGTATACAGTACCATTCAAAAGTTTGGAAACTGCTATTTGAAAAGAAGTCTCTCTTATGCTCATCAAACCTGGATTTATTTTATCAAAAATACAGAAACCGTAATATTGTAAAATATTAATACAAATTAAAATAATGGTTATCTTTTTAAATATACTTAAAAATATAATTCATTTCTGTGATGCAAAGCTGAATTTTCATCAGCCATTACTTCAGTCTTAAAGGAGTAGTTCACTTTAAAATGAAAATTACCCCATGATTTACTCACCCCCAAGCCATCCTAGGTGTATATGACTTTCTTCTTACAATCGGAGTTATATTAATAAACACCCTGACGCTTCCGAGCATTATAATGGCAATATCATAATCATTTATGATATAATTATATCAATCTGATGGATTGCAACCATCAGATTGAAGCTCAAAAAAGTGCATCCATCCATCATAAACGAACTCCACACGGCTCCGTGGGGGTTAATAAAGGGCTTCTGTAGCAAAACGATGAGTTTGTGTAAGAAAAATATTAATATTTAAAACTTTATTAAGTAAAATAACTAGCTTCCGGCCAAATGAACATACAGATTCGACTTAAGTGTAAAGCGCAACTTCTGTGAGTATTGCGACGTACTGCTGATATTTACGCTATGCTATGATGGACTATGCTAGTTCCAACGTCATAAGTTGCACTTTATACGCAAGTAGACTGCTTATGGCTGTTTGGTCGGAAGCTAGAATTTTACTTTGTAACGTGTTAAATATGAATATTTTTCTTACACAAACACATTGTTTTGCTTCAGGAGGCCTTTATTAACCCCCGGAGCCGTGTGGAGTTCTTTTATAATGGATGGATGCACTTTTTTGAGCTTTAATCTGATGGTTGCAATCCAGTGCCATTATAAAGCTCGGAAGGCTCAGGGTCTTTATTAATATAACTCTAATTGTTTTAGTCTGAAAGAAGAAAATCATATACATCTAGGATGGCTTGAGGGTGAGTAAATCATGGGGTAATTTTCATTTTAAAGTGAACTACTCCTTTAGGTGTCACATGATCCTTTAGAAATCAAGTCAAGTCAAGTCACCTTCATTTATATAGCGCTTTTAACAATATGAATTGTTTCAAAGCAGCTTTACAGTGATAATTGGTTTTGGCTTTACAGAAGCTCTAGGATAAAGTTATTGTCCAGCTAAAGTTAGTTTTGATTGATTGATTCACTTCCGTTGCGAAGATCATTAGTTGTTAACTTAGGGGCCACTAACACGACCCCATTCTAACAGAAAACAATCAACGCGCTCCGGCCTCCCATTCGCACGAAACTCGGTGGCTCGAGAACGCACTCCCGGAAATAGGTTCCAAGGTGCAAACGATTATCAGTTATCACTGCACAAACCTCTGCGCAAACACCGACGTCACGCACATGCGCACATCAGGCCATAGGTATGCGCGTTTGAATATATATGTGCGCAGGCGTGTAGTCCTTCTTTACAAATCAACCCTCAACAAACTACTTGTCTGACCTTAAAAATGTATAATACAGAATTATTTATCGCGTCCACGTAGCCACGTGGTGACTCTGTACAAATAAATTGGCAAAGTTTTATCTGTACAGAGGTAAATCATTCTAATATGCAGATTTAATACTCAGTTATTATCTATGTTGGAAACAATAATAATGATAATGATATTTCACAATATTACAGTTTTTTCTGTATTTTTGATCAAATTATTGCAGGTTTGGTGAGCATGAGAGACTACTTTCAAAAACATTAGAAATAATGTTTCCAAACTTTTCACCATTACTGTATATTATATCACTTTATAAATAGTTATCAGTTTACAAGTCAACTCTTCAGACATAAAGCCTGACAGAGTTGACATCTGACGGAGTTGACAAGATTGAATATTTTTCCCATCTCAACCATGTGTTGTACAGTGAAGTATTTTCCCCCTCAGTTTTAGCTGCCTTAATAAACAACAAAATTGCTAAGATTTAATTCACAACTATTGACAAAAATGAAAGGAAATTTTAATTCAAGTTTTACTTTTTGTATTGTTTGATATCTTACATATCTCTGCCCTTCAATTTAAGTGTATATTTTTAATTAGTTGCATGTTTAAACACTTTGTTTGGCAGTTATACATTGTGACATGTAACACAATGTGTAACATTGCATGCATCTTCCAAGTATGGAGCATGCCTTTAAAATAATACTAAATAAATTATTTTAAAATATAAGCAATGAATGCCCTGAGTACATAGATTTCCTTCAGATGTAACTTAATTACTTTTATTTAGATTATTATAATTTTTTCATGTTGTGTGTAGGACATGTTTTGTCCCTTATCTCAAGAATCAGTGACATACAATGAATTTTTACCATTAATAATGGACAATGCAGATAATTTGACTAAATACTGAACTAAATAGCCAAGAACATGCTGAAGTCTCACATAAAATCTTCATGTAGGCTTATTATAACCTCTCGTCGGCTGTGTTACAGCAGCATGCACGTACACTGAATGGAGATAGAGGGTGAAACTCAAGCCAAGTGTGTTTGAGCAGACAGAATTAACAGAGCTTTGTTAGCATCATGACAATGTTAACAATCACAATCCGTTAGCACAGCACAGTCGCTAAGCTAACGGCAAACAAGTTCACTTACAAACTCTGCACATCGCAGCAAGCCGTTCTTTACAGGGAGAAACAAAGGAAGGTGGTCGTGTGCAGAAGGGAGAGAGAGAAAAAAGAAGCAGCAGGCTTGGACACTGCTCATAAATTTTTTGCTCTATTTTTACCTTAATATGGCAAACATTTTACCTTAATATGGCAATAATACTGGTAAAATAGATATACATAACAAAAAAGTAACAGCCTGTTTAAATAAAGAGGCTGACATTATGACCAGATCTATAAACAGGTAACATTAGTGTTATTTTAATTCAAATAAAATAAAAAAATGGCAATGACTAGGCAGTTATGAAATGATTATGGACTAGGGATGCACAATACGCTATATCGGCCACCATGTTGGTTTCGGCTGATATATGTTAATTTTTAATGTTATCGTTATCAGCTCGATAAGAAAATTTGACAGATAAATAATGGATTATTTACTTCAGCTGAGACACTTCAGATGCACACTGTTCGCTATTATGGTTTTGAATAGCTTGAAATATGATTAGAATTATTTTGAAAAAGAAAATACAGTTAAGTGCTACATGTGCAGCACAAGTTTATAATATAGTCTACATCAAGATAAAATAAGAACACAACTATAAAAGAATGTTGTGAATTCTTTGTACACCCGTGTTTTAGAGCGCTGTTACGGGATAAGCGCATCAACAATGGAGTTACAGCTTCATGACTAGCAAAATTAGGTTTGCGTGTGCAATTGTAAGTTGTAATATTAAGTTTATTTTGTGTGTGTTTGCTTGCTTGCATGCATGCATGTGTATATATATATATATATATATATATACACACATATATATACACACATATACATACATACATACATACACTCACCTAAAGAATTATTAGGAACACCATACTAATACTGTGTTTGACCCCCTTTCGCCTTCAGAACTGCCTTAATTCTACGTGGCATTGATTCAACAAGGTGCTGAAAGCATTCTTTAGAAATGTTGGCCCATATTGATAGGATAGCATCTTGCAGTTGATGGAGATTTGTGGGATGCACATCCAGGGCACGAAGCTCCCGTTCCACCACATCCCAAAGATGCTCTATTGGGTTGAGATCTGGTGACTGTGGGGGCCATTTTAGTACAGTGAACTCATTGTCATGTTCAAGAAACCAATTTGAAATGATTCGATCTTTGTGACATGGTGCATTATCCTGCTGGAAGTAGCCATCAGAGGATGGGTACATGGTGGTCATAAAGGGATGGACATGGTCAGAAACAATGCTCAGGTAGGCCGTGGCATTTAAACGATGCCCAATTGGCACTAAGGGGCCTAAAGTGTGCCAAGAAAACATCCCCCACACCATTACACCACCACCACCAGCCTGCACAGTGGTAACAAGGCATGATGGATCCATGTTCTCATTCTGTTTACGCCAAATTCTGACTCTACCATCTGAATGTCTCAACAGAAATCGAGACTCATCAGACCAGGCAACATTTTTCCAGTCTTCAACTGTCCAATTTTGGTGAGCTCGTGCAAATTGTAGCCTCTTTGTCCTATTTGTAGTGGAGATGAGTGGTACCCGGTGGAGTCTTCTGCTGTTGTAGCCCATCAGCCTCAAGGTTGTGCGTGTTGTGGCTTCACAAATGTTTTGCTGCTTACCTCGGTTGTAACGAGTGGTTATTTCAGTCAAAGTTGCTCTTCTATCAGCTTGAATCAGTCGGCCCATTCTCCTCTGACCTCTAGCATCAACAAGGCATTTTCGCCCACAGGACTGCCGCATACTGGATGTTTTTCCCTTTTCACACCATTCTTTGTAAACCCTAGAAATGGTTGTGCGTGAAAATCCCAGTAACTGAGCAGATTGTGAAATACCCAGACCGGCCCGTCTGGCACCAACAACCATGCCACGCTCAAAATTGCTTAAATCACCTTTCTTTCCCATTCTGACATTCAGTTTGGAGTTCAGGAGATTGTCTTGACCAGGACCACACCCCTAAATGCATTGAAGCAACTGCCATGTGATTGGTTGATTAGATAATTGCATTAATGAGAAATTGAACAGGTGTTCCTAATAATCCTTTAGGTGAGTGTGTATATATATATATATATATATATATATATATATATATATATATACACACACATATATACATACACACAGTGGGGAGAACAAGTATTTGATACACTGCCGATTTTGCAGGTTTTCCCCACTTACAAAGCATATAGAGGTCTGTAATTTAATATTTAATATTTAAATATATAATATACAGAACTTATTATTTGGTACAGAAACCTTTGTTTGCAATTACAGAGATCATACGTTTCCTGTAGTTCTTGACCAGGTTTGCGCACACTGCAGCAGGGATTTTGGCCCACTCCTCCATACAGACCTTCTCCAGATCCTTCAGGTTTCGGGGCTGTCGCTGGGCAATACGGACTTTCAGCTCCCTCCAAAGATTTTCTATTGGGTTCAGGTCTGGAGACTGGCTAGGCCACTCCAGGACCTTGAGATGCTTCTTACAGAGCCACTCCTTAGTTGCCCTGCTGTATGTTTCGGGTCGTTGTCATGCTGGAAGACCCAGCCACGACCCATCTTCAATGCTCTTACTGAGGGAAGGAGGTTGTTGGCCAAGATCTCGCGATACATGGCCCCATCCCATCCTCCCCTCAATACGGTGCAGTCGTCCTGTCCCCTTTGCAGAAAAGCATCCCCAAAGAATGATGTTTCCACCTCCATGCTTCACGGTTGGGATGGTGTTCTTGGGGTTGTACTCATCCTTCTTCTTCCTCCAAACACGGCGAGTGGAGTTTAGACCAAAAAGCTCTATTTTTGTCTCATCAGACCACATGACCTTCTCCCATTCCTCCTCTGGATCATCCAGATGGTCATTGGCAAACTTCAGACGGGCCTGGACATGCGCTGGCTTGAGCAGGGGGACCTTGCGTGCGCTGCAGGATTTTAATCCATGACGGCGTAGAGTTACTAATGGTTTTCTTTGAGACTGTGGTCCCAGCTCTCTTCAGGTCATTGACCAGGTCCTGCCGTGTAGTTCTGGGCTGATCCCTCACCTTCCTCATGATCATTGATGCCCCACGAGGTGAGATCTTGCATGGTGCCCCAGACCGAGGGAGATTGACCGTCATCTTGAACTTCTTCCATTTTCTAATAATTGCGCCAACAGTTGTTACCTTCTCACCAAGCTGCTTGCCTATTGTCCTGTAGCCCATCCCAGCCTTGTGCAGGTCTACAATTTTATCCCTGATGTCCTTACACAGCTCTCTGGTATTGGCCATTGTGGAGAGGTTGGAGTCTGTTTGATTGAGTGTGTGGACAGGTGTCTTTTATACAGGAAACGAGTTCAAACAGGTGCAGTTAATACAGGTAATGAGTGGAGAACAGGAGGGCTTCTTAAAGAAAAACTAACAGGTCTGTGAGAGCCGGAATCTTACTGGTTGGTAGGTGATCAAATACTTATGTCATGCAATAAAATGCAAATTAATTATTTAAAAATCATACAATGTGATTTTCTGGATTTTAGTTTTAGATTCCGTCTCTCACAGTTGAAGAGTACCTATGATAAAAATTACAGACCTCTACATGCTTTGTAAGTGGGAAAACCTGCAAAATCGGCAGTGTATCAAATACTTGTTCTTCCCACTGTATATATATATATATATATATATATATATATATATATATATATATATATATGAAGAGTTCAGATGCAAAAGCCTCTAAGTGCCATCTGAAATTTTCTTCTAGAATGATCATTTTTATCAAGCTTGTATATTTAAATTCAGTAATTTCACTTTAATGGCAATGAAAATGACCTATTAATTGTCATTTAAGTGAAATTACTGAATTTAAATATACAAGCTTGATAAAAATGATCATTCTAGAAGAAAATTTCAGATGGCACTTAGAGGCTTTTGCATCTGAACTCTTCATATGTATATATGATTTATCTCATAGAGAATGCGTTTGGTTAAGTTAATTAACATGGTAAAGAAGTGCTTCAGTTTACCGGTGATCAACAGCAATGCATGACATTAATAAATATGATTTGGACTGTCACATTACATAACATTATAATGAGAACACTATTGTAATAAAACGTTGTGAATTCGTTTTGAATTACTGTGTTTCAGTGTGTTGTTATAGGAAGAGCGTATCCACAACAGGAGTTACACATTCTGACTAGCACGTAACTTGAAGTTCACTTGTGCATTAGTGCATTCACTTGTGCATAGCATGTTTGTTGTAGAAATATCTCATATAGGATGTGTTTCATTGAAACGCTTTCATTAAATTTGCTTTCATTGAAAACCCGCTAACAGCTACAGGAAAGCTCAAACTGTTTGAGCTACATTTAAAAACATTTAAATCGATCTAACGATACGATGCATCGATTCCACACTTAAAATATCGATATACACCTTTATTTTGACGCTCTCCAGTCTCCACATTCTCACGTAACATCCTTCCGCCAAAGCGCACATTTTCGTTTACTCACCAACCGCCTGCCGGTGTGTAACGTTAATCTCCTCATCTGAACTAGACGCCTGGCAAGACTGACTAAACCCTAAACAAGTTTTTTTCACAAAAGTCGGTATTGTCCGCTGTCAAGGCATCGCGAGTTCATGTTTTACAGCAGAAAGCACTCGCACCCTTGTTGGTGAACACAACACGATAAGTCCATTTTAGCGACTCAGCGCGCAGTATTCAGGTCAGATGTCACTTTGAAAAGACGCGCTGGCTAAGAGGAGTTTCGTCAAAGCTGACTGAAAGTGATCGAGGATGGATAATTTCAATAAACTTGTGATATCTTCTTCAGGGCGTAAAAGGAAAATAAAACCTGAAACATTTTCACGGAACCTTACTAAAGCAGCTCGTTTAGTGGTGAGGGAAAAGCTCTCTGTACTGCGTTGCGTGTACGTTATCGTTATCACAACAACAAAGTTTGTTAGGCGTCTATGTCAGCTGAGGAGATTAACGTTATGAAGATTAACCGAGTGTTGTATTATTTATCATAGCAATTACTTGGTTTTGTTTGACTCAGAAAGATGAAATGTGAATGTATCTGCTCTGCTCTGCTCTGCTAAAAAAAAAAAAAAAAAAAAAAAAACTTTGAACATATTAAAGCATACTTTCAATTAACTTTAATTTTGTAATTTACCTGTATTTAAGTTATTATTATTATTATTATTATTAATCAAAACAACCCAGCTGCAGTTTGATTGATATTACTTGGATGCACAATAATAATAAAAAACATGATTTATGAAAATGAACAAGAACGGAGTACTTGCAAATGACCACTTCTGTTATAAATGTCCCAATTGGGAGAGGGTGTGCAATTTTCAAAGAGTTTAATTAAACGTTCATGTTATATATTTTGATTGCATTTGTGAGAAAACGTAACTGGTTGTGTGAACATAATATCTAAATATCGATTAATCGATCGATATAGACCTGAATCGAATCGAATCGTATCGTGGAATTTTTTGAAGTATCGGAAAATATCGTATCGCTGGCTGAATCGATATCGTATCGTATCGTGATGAACTGTCCGATTTACACCCCTAATATATATATATATATATATATATATATATATATATATATATATATATAAATAATCGGACATATATATATACATATGCAAAATGATCAGAATAGCAAACAACGTGGTCACGGATCAAAATATAAGCGTGAATCAAAAAATATCAAGCATGAATAAAAACTTTAAATACATTAAAAATGATTTTGCACAAAACTTAAACTTATGTTCATGTTTTCTTTAAAATGATGTTTTCCTTGGTTTAATTACTCTGTACTTTGTGCTCTCTTGAATTTTCTGCTCATATAAAAAAATGTTGTATGCTTGTGCTTTTTTTCTCTTCGCTCTTCTTTCCATGTTCTGCGCTTGCTTTTCCAAATGTTGCAGTTCGAGTTTAATGTAAATTAGGGTGGGTTTAAGCATCACCATTGGTCCACTAGTTCTAGATTGACAGCTCCTCCTTTAGACAATCAATCGAAGAGGGAAGTTGACGTCACACCAAAGCGACTTATGCTACTGGGTTTCACTCGTACAGGTGAAGATAACCATCAACTCAACTGGCAAAAATCTTTCCATGGCAGGATACCATTAAACTGTATGTGTGCCTGCAACTCGACCTGTCACCGGTATATGTCTACCTGCCATATAATTTAACGATCTGTTGTCGTTAAATTAGTCATCCTAACGATGACCTGTCACAGTTGTGCCTGTCTGACGATCCATCATATTCACCTTTAATGCCCTTACTTCTGGACCTGGCACCGTTTACTTTCATATTTAATCTATAACAAGGATGGGCAATGTCGGTCCTGGGTGCAGAGTTTAGCTCCTCCAACCCTAATCAAACATACCTGAACAAGCTAATCATCATCTTTAGGATTATTAATACTACAGACAGGTGAGGTTTTTATTGGAGTTGATACTATACTCCTCAGGACAGCGACACTCCAGAAACGACGTTACCTATCCCTGATCTTTTAAATAATTTTCATGTTGCTGTACTCAAAATTACAATAATCCTAAAGTAATATGCAATTATGTAAAAATGTAAATAAACACAATAAGTATGTAATAAATCACTGCATATCAAATCCACCTGGTTTCTGTAATTATCTCCTCTGTAACACTATAATTTTCATAAATCTTTTGTCTAATCTGGCAGTCAATGCAGAAATGGTACATTTAGTCTTAGAATTAATTTACAAGGTTACCTATATGATCGTTTAACAACAACAGTTAAGAAAATATTTGAGGATGACGCATTTAACGGAAACGGATCGGCAGGTAGGTTGTGCTTTTTTTTTTTTTTTATCTTTTTTTTTTACATAGGCTAACTTACATGTTCATTTAAAATTTTAGTCATTGTTGTTATTCTTTGTTTTACATACTCTGAACTGTACCACAAATGCCTTGTATTTGTCTCGTACTTTTTGCACTGTATACCTTGTCTGTAATGGAATAAAAAAAAAGGTAGGCTGTGCGTAGCGGTGACAGGTCAAGGTCCTAAAGTCTTCAGGGTACAATTGCCGTTTTTAACTTAAATTTTGCGAAGAAATGTAGCATTTCAACACTGCAGGGTGTTTCACTTACAGCAGCCTTTGCATCATGAGCCAAGTAATATTAACACCAATTACCAGTGTGCACATTAAAATTCTCATGTATCTCAAAAATTAGGAATTTAATTATTTGTATATGTCCAGAGTTCAGATAGCTTTACTGCTTAAAAGTACTTGTAAAGTTTAAATTAAACTGTCTTCCCCTGTATGAGTGAGCATTAGTTAACATGAGCTGCATTGGTGCGAAGTCAACTCCCCTCTTCGATTGATTGACTAGAGGAGGAGCTGTCAATCTAGTTGAACTAGTGGACCAATGGTGACTCTCTTAAGCCCGCCCTAATTTACATGAAACTCGAACTGCAACATTTGGAAAAGAAAAAGAACATGGAAAGAAGAGCGAAGAGAAAAACAGCACAAGCGTACAAAAGAGTAAAACATGAGCAGAAAATGTAAGAGGGCACAAAGTACAGGGTAATAGAACCAAAGGAAAACATAATTTTTAAGAAAGCATGAACATAAGTTTAAGTTTTGTGCAAAATAATTTTTAATGTGTTTAAAGTTTTTATTCATGCTTGTTATTTTTTTATTCACTCTTATTATATTTTGATCCGTGACCACGTTTGCTATTCTGATCATTTTGCATTATTTTTTTCAGTTTGTGCAATACATTTTTACATGTGTTTTTACATTTTTGTTTCACGCTTATTATATTTTGATCCGTGGCCGCAAAACTTTGGAAGGGATATTGATCCCATAGGAGAACGCCAACACAGCAAAGGCTTCTGATTCAGACAGTTTTATTTAGCTCTCATTAAAAGCAAAGCTTCTCGCAAATGCACGCTACAAATTACCATTACAAGCAACACAATATAAACATTGTTTTGTAAGCTCACCATAAATTACACAAATACATATATATCCTGTGACAGCTATAATTTAATGCACAAATAAATGCACACCTGTTCGCATTTGTTCTCTCCATCGAAAATATATATGAACATGCTGTTGCATCTTTAAGACATTTTGAGGCGTATTTTGCTGTTTTTATAAGCCGTTTGATATGTTAAAGGGCTGTTAAGACCGGTTACACTCACAGTGTGGATGAATCACGTTTGTGTCAAAGACTCAGGATCTTTTGAAGAGAACTTATGCGACGCAGAAACTCTTACAAAGCAAAAACAAACACTCATTTTTGATCCATTAATGCATCTCTCACTTACTGCATGCAATTTCACTGTTTGAAGCATCTGTCATAGGAAATCAACACGTGCTGTTGTGAATAATTAAGAGAGGCGTCTTCTCATAGGATAAGGACATGCAGTCTCATGATGAATGATTATGAAACACAGATGAGTCACAGATGTACTATAGTACAAGAAAAAGCCACATCCTGTTTTCTCCTACAAATTAAAACTAACTGATGGTAACATAGTCTTCTATGATTTTCAACGCACATAACTCTGTTAAAATCTTTTGGTTTAGTAGTTGTGTTTCAGCGCGTTGTTACAGGAAGAGCGCATTCACAACAGTAGTTACACTTTCTGACTAGCACGTAACTTGGTTCAAGTTCACTTGTGCATTTGTATCATTTTGTGCAGATATATAAGTTGTAATATTATGTTTATGTTTAATAAATATCTGATTAATTCGTTTAATTGAGTTGATTTAATTGATTTAATTAATTCCCTTACAAAAATTAACCAAATAAAACCAATAAACCTTGGTAACCACAAATTAACCATTGCTCCCTTTCGAAAGGGAACTTGAACTGCGTTGATGACGCTATTGGGGAACGCCCTCCACATGAACTGGTGTTTGAAAAGCTATCCAATCACGGCAATCGAATTTGATCGGCCATAGCCTATGACGTCACTACTAGTGCAACCCAGAAGTATAAAAGGGGCGCATAGAGAACATATCATCATCTTTTCATCTTCAGGGACTGTTTTGTCTGATTTGCAATCACCTGAAAAAGGTAAGAACAATTGGCAAGTGACAAGCGTTTCAAGAAGTGTGTGGATCCGTGTCTCAGATTTCTGACACCAGATGACACACACAACTTGTGCATTTATTGTTTGGGCGAAGAGCACACACAATCAGCTCTTGAGAGACCTGATTGTGCAGAATGTGAGAGTTTCCCTCTTAGAAAACTCTGCTCTCGTCTGGCCCTCTTCTCGAGGGAAGAGGGACAGGCATCTGGGACCAGTGGTTCGGGTCCCACTCGTGCTGAGGCACTGCGGAGACTCGGATCATGGGATTCCCAGATGGAGCTCGCTGACGAGTTTGAGAGAGGTGTTTCTCTCTCACGCCCGTAAGAACCTCGCGAGGGTGAGCTGCTGGACGAGGATGTGTTATCTCTTACATCCTCTGATCCAGCAGCAAGTGCTTCATGAGGGTGAAGAAGAGGTACAACCTGAACCCTCACAGTTGCCCATCCCGGTTCGATGATCAGAGAGAGGGGCCAGAGGTTCAGCGTCGCCTCTCGCGCTCCTCCTCCTACAAGGAGTAGGTCGCAGAGAAGGCGTAACTCAAGGAAGAAAGAGGGATCTGAGGGAGGTGATCCAGCACAGGCGCTCCCAGCGTCAGTGAAGGATCCCCTTCCTCTGAGGGTGAATAACAACCATCCTCTCATCTCTTCTTCCTTTCCCCCCTATTTTCTTTACCCCAGGCATTTCTTACATCAGGCCTGAGGCCTGGACCGATGATGATATTTTCCCATTAAATGGAATGCTTCTGAAGGTCTGGAGTCGGGCTTGGA
Organism: Rutilus rutilus; assembly: GCF_951802725.1. Taxonomy (NCBI): domain Eukaryota; kingdom Metazoa; phylum Chordata; class Actinopteri; order Cypriniformes; family Leuciscidae; genus Rutilus; species Rutilus rutilus. The sequence goes on along the minus strand of NC_140217.1, from coordinate 18,687,693 downwards.
AGTGAGCGCGCCCTTTCTAGCTTTTGGGTGGAAGGCCTTCATTTTAAGAATATCATATAGGCCGCCGCTCTACGAGCAGCAGGATGATCTTGGTTGGTCTTTATTATAAGGTTGTTTAACTTTAGACCTCGGTTATCTGTTTAGAAAGTATTAAGGGGTATGTTTGATAGGTATTAAAATAGGAATTTAGGGCCCTGAAGTTCCAGTTTTTATAGGTAGGCTTGCATACCTTATCATAGGCCTCCTCTTGTGATAGTCGTTAGGTGTATGTAGTAGGTGGTGCCAATCTTGGTCACCCAGTGAAATGTACAGGTTGGCTTCATGTCATAGAGAAATCTCTAGTGAAGCCACCGTACATGTGAGCTTCAAACAGGTTTAGTTCAGCGTGAGATGGCTTCCTCCCATTTGGGGTTGTCTCCTGAGGCCACCGCTTTGTATAAGCTCATCAGGGCCACCTTGTATTTGTAAAGCAGGTCTCCTCTCACTTCTGAGGGTTGTTGAGACTGTAGCTTTGAAATTCAGACATAGGATATGCAAGTGCCATCCCCACGCGGGCTGCCTTAATATCTGGCTTAGGCATGTGTACGAGGAGTTTGTTGGAGACTATCTGCTAGAAGCTTTTTCGTCACGAGCCCCTCACTATCTCTATGTTCCAGTTTCACTATTGGTTTTGTGAGAGGCTCTTTAGATTTAGATAATCTACAGCTTATCTCTTTTCCTGGTACTGGCCTCCTCTTTCTACAAGAGTTGTATAGCCTAGGCCCACCTCTGCATTAGGCGATTATGCTAGTGGATGTTAAGGGTAGAATAAATAGCATAGGTAGCAGGCTATTCCTAAGCCTCCCATGCAGATATATTCTGGGCGTTGTCAGAAAGTGAAAATGTCATTGGCCTCATAGTTGAGGCCTCCATTTCCCTTGGGCTTAGTGGGTTTTTTTTTTTTTGGCTACCCACAGCTCTAGTCTATTCACCCTGCACCACTGGGGCTCTTTTTAGTACTCCCTCCCATTGGGACGAGTTTGAGTACACTCCCTTAGAGTCTAAGCATGCCATGGGCTGACGCTTTTGATAATTGAAATTGTAGGCCTTTCTATAGGCCTCCTCGATAGTCAGGTAGCGTAAGATTGTACTTCCCTTGTTTAAAGGGTTGATAGCACTCTAGCTGAGTACACTGTCCATTGGCAATGCAAAGTAGGAAAAACTGGGCCCATAATATTTCTATGAGTACACCTATGATATTTGAGGCTAGTTCTGCTAACAAGTATAGCTATCAAGTAGTAGGTCTTCACAGGCCTCCTTGAATTTGGTTCCACTATCTTGTGGGTTTTTAGCAATAAATAAGATCAAGTTGTAGGCTCCCTTTGAGCCTCCCTGATTCTAGCCCAGAGCCTGGTCAAATATATATATATATATTATTTTCCTAGCTATCCAAAGTCTGGTTAGAAGGTTGAAGGACTCTCACGAGGCCTCCCTCCCAGATCAGCCCTAGAGCTGGAGGCGCTCCCCTTATCTAGGGTCCCTTTAGAGTGCCCAGCCTCCACAATGTTTTAAAACACTGTGTAGATCCAGGATTGAGTAGAGTTACTCCCCTCGTTTGCAAAGGTTATAAAGCGCTATGCTGAGTTCTACTCTCCAGGATGCCTATCTCTATGTTCCAGTTTCACTATTGGTTTTGTGAGAGACTCTGTTTGGGAAAACAGACAGGTTGTTGGCAAGACTAGGTCAGTAGATTTTATCAGGTCAGCCTCCCTGGTGGCATGTCCCCCTCAGAAAGTGACTGGACGGGACTCCTTTCGGACCCCCTGGCCATATTCCCTTAAAGGAACCCCTTCCTTGGAAGCTGTTGGTTCCAAGCCTTTGAGCGGCCTTAGTAGGCCTTCCGTTGTTCGGAGGCCTCTTTAAGGCTTATAGCTTGGGCAGTGACAGTAGGGAATAATAGGGTATGTGTACAGTAACAAACATACAGTAGGGTATGTGACCCGAAGGGGGAGTGTTTTCTTGGCGTTTCAGGTTGAAACTGCCAGTTCTGATGTTTTGTCATGAGCCATAATTGACATGCACTCCCCTCAGATTGTACTTCGTTCCCCAATAGCGTCATCAACGCAGTGCGAGTTCCCTTTTGAAATGGAACGTCTAGGTTACAACTATAACCTCTGTTCCCTGAGAACAGGGAATGAGACACTGCATCGTTAGCCATGCCTCTGGGATGCCTGCTGAACAGTCCCTTCAGATGAAAGTGGATGACACGTTCTCTAGGCGCCCCTTTTCTACTTCCGGGTTGCACTAGTAGTGATGTCATAGGCTTTCGCCGGTCAAATTTGATTGCCGTGATTTGATATCTTTTCAGACACCGGTTCACGCGGAGGGCGTTCCCCAATACATCGACGCAGAGTCTCGTTCCCTGTTCTCAGGGAACAGAGGTTACAGTCGTAACCTAGATGTTTTATCTACACTATAGTTTAATCATGGTATTTGTAGTAAAACAGTGGTTATACAAATAGTAATCAATTCTCCAAAAACCATGGTTACTACACTTTTACTATAATAAAACTACGGTTAATTATCGTAAGAATTAATTAACCCGCATAACATAGCACTTCAGTTTACCGGGTGGTCATTCAGCTCTTCAGCTTCAGTACAAGCAGCTCAAACAGCAATGCTGTTATTTGAAACAGTAATATAAATTAAAGATGTTTTTTTTTTTTTTTTTTTTTAAACATTGATATATTAATTATAACTAGCAATTTTATTTTTCTCATATTATTTTCATCAGGAATATGGTTTAGTTAAAAATCATATCATTATTGTCCGTGCGGAAGGCTATCCATTTTTTTTTCATGGTACATGCATTTTGATTCTTTATACGCAAGTAATGATGTCCAATGACTTGTAGGCATTATTTAGGTATTATTTTATTTATTTGTAAGGTACGTTTTTTTTTTTTTTTTTTTTTTGATAAAGAAAGTTTATACGCCATAGGAGTGTACAATTCATTTTAAAACTAACACTGGTTCAAACTAGGCTACTGTATATATATGATTTATGTTCAAGTGCTTGGGACAAGGTTTTTTATAATCAGGCTCTAAACCAGGGGTGTCCAAACTCAGTCATGGAGGGCCACTGTCCTGCAGAGTTTAGCTCCAACCCCAATTAAACACACCTGAAACATATAATCAGACCTTGATTATCTGGTTCAGGTGTGTTTAATTGGGGTTGGAGCTAAACTCTGCAGGACAGTGGCCCTCCAGGACTGAGTTTGGACACCCCTGCTCTAAACAATTATATACAAATTTGGATTTAACCTGTTAAGCTGCAACCCCACTTTTGAAAAATCCCCAGAAATGACATACCCAAACTGAAACACATACAGTTCATGAACCCTTTGTACTAAAAGCACAAGTATGATCTCATTTGAAAGCTGACACCTGGCAGTTTATTGTAAATGTAGAATTAATTATTGTCATAATGAAAAAAAATTGTTATAAATAGCTTCAAAGTTTTGTAAAGTTATTAGAAATTATTTTTTATGAAACATCCTCATGAAAATAAAATTGAAGTTGGCACTGGAGCAATCTAGAAATGCACTATAGCTAAAGCCACATGTCTAAACATTTTATGTTTAAAATCTGAAGATAATAAGTCCAAAACTCTGGATTTAGTTCAATGTTTTTCAAGACCATGTCAAATGACTTTATTTTTAACGTCCTGGAATGTCACATGATCATGGCTCTTCTTCATGTTCCATATATGGACTATTATTGTGCATGTAGCGCCCTCGGGCTGTTGGTATGAATTAAAAACACAGTAAATCAGAGTACCAAATGTTCATAAAGATTACATCGACGCATTTGGGTATAAATTCAATAAATATTATTCCTGTCTATAGAAATATGATGTAAATCTATGAGAATCTATCAATATTTCTCCAAATCTGCACATTTTTTAGCTAAAGCCCTGAGGCACGTTGTTTTGTGTATCGCTGTCATGACGACAGCACGGAGTTTTTTATGAATGAAAGCGGCTGACGCGCATAATTCATATCATTCGTATCAACTCATTTTTTCATTTCATAACTCCTGACACAAATTAAGACATAACTGTCACTATGAGTTTCTCAGAATACAATAGTGGTCAAATACTGAAACTTGAGTATTATATCTTTTTAATTATGTATAGTTTGTCAAGGTATAACATTAAATCTGATAGTAATTTTGAATTAAATAAATAAATAACGCTTCAGTGCGCCGACGCACTGGCAACGCTTAACAGGTTAAATTTATCGGCCAACATATCGGTTATCGGCCTTTCCAAATATAAATAATTATCGTATCTGCCAACATTTTCATATAGGTGCATCCCTAATTAAACAGATATCACACAATTCAAAGCTCTTCAGAAAGTTTACCTGAAATCTTCTGAGCCTAGAACCTCAGTGTAGTACATGACTTTACACTTGTGAGAGGACACCTGCAGAGTAGCCAGAACATCGTCCACCCTAGGTAGGTTTGTGGTGGCACATGCTGGCATAGAGTGGAACTTCCATTGCAAAATATAGAAACCTGGCCATCTAGTCACATGTGAACCCTAAAGGGTGTGTACACATGTTGGCAGAAAGATTGAAACAAGGGAAGAAAAAACAAGATGACATGACAATGGCTTTAATAACAATCATCCACCACCTTAGACAGAACTTTTAACAATGAAATTGTTTTAAATTATTTAACATTTTTAAAGGTCATATCATTTTTTGAGAAAATATTATGAGAAATGTAATTATGCTTGACATAGAATTTACATAGAAGTCTTAAAGGTACAGAAACAAAGTATGGTATGACCACTATAAACTTCTTTACTATGGAAACTGATGGAATCAGCATACTGGATGCTGATTGTATGTGACATACCTGCACACTTTCTCCCTCTTTGCAGGTAAGTGGTGACTCCACAATGCTGTAGTCCTGTCCGAGCAGCCAGGATTTATCGATAAGCTGCATATTGTTGCCTGCAGGAGAGGTAATGCCATGGGTAGCCAGCGGATCTTTCCTTGGCGGCTGTGGAGCTCGTTTAGAGTGGTAGATATTGAAGATCACATCACCTTTACATACATCAAAGTCCCAAGTGATGACTGAGGAGGCATCGATGATCTCAATCAATATCTTAAGGAAGAGATATAAAAAGGAAATTGTGCTCTTTAACTAAATGTGTAGCTTTAATACTGTTCAGTAGGTGGCACTCATTCAAAATGTGACCAATGTTGTGTTTTCTCAGACTGAAATCCAGTTTTGTAAAAAATCTTAGATGAGGTGATCATATTTTGCAAATGCACCAAACACAACCCAAATAAAATAGTTTCTAATAGAGCCTCACCTCATGTGGCGCTCCTTTAAAGATGCTGGCACTCTGGTAAATAGTCTCCGTCCACAGCCTGATTTCATCATTCTCCAGTTCCTCTGCAGTTCTGTACAGGGACTTGGGCACCATGCCACCCTCTGGCACTTCACACTGCACATATTTCACAGTGTCAATACTTTAGTTCAATAAGCTACTAAAACCATACTAAGGTAAGTCAACACAGATAATAGCTCAGTTTGAATGCATGCATACAGATCTTAGGGTGTGTTAACACTTGGCATGTTTGGTTTGATTAAAAGAAACTCTGGTGCGATTGCTTCGTTAGTGCGGTTCATTTGACCCTAAAAAGGACAGAATGCTTAGGCATACCTTTTTTCTCTCGTCATAGTCACGATGATGCCCATCACAGTTCATTACACAGCAGATCGTCGTTTGTGTGTGTGATGGAGGGACTCCGTGTTCTTACACATCTCTTCACGAGTTCTCAGCTGGTCATATGCCAAAATACCATCATATGCCCAGCACACAGCATTGTTCTGGATGTTCAGTAAGTTCCATCACGAAAAATACGTAATAAAAGCCGGCCAATCAGGTTGTAAACATGTACCTATCCCTTTAGGTTCGGTGTGAAAAATGCTAATGTGAACGCTAAGCGGACCACGACTAAAGGTTTTTTTTTTTTCGTCCAGACCAAACAAACCAAGCGAACCAAACTACAAGTGTGAAGACACCCTTAGTGGGAGCAAACAGGACTGAATAGGTACCATTCACTCGTAAAGCGTAAGGAAAAAAAACTACATACCATACACTCTCCTCCAAGGAAGTCAGGGATGATCTCTTTATCAATGTAGTCTACAAGACCACCAGGGCCCTGGTAGTCATTTCCCGCATAGATCAGAAACTTCTTTCGTGTATTCTCATCAATGAAAGGGCTCACCTGTAAACACAGATGGGAGTTAATAGATACATAATATGCTTCCTTTTGGGTTAACTCATGCTACGAATAATCAGGTGACTCATTTACTTTCTAAATGAGAGGCTATGACTTCAAGCAATTATTTTCATATTAGGACTGTGTATATGGGGGGGGGGGGGGGGGGGGGTTTGATAAGGCACAGTGCTTAACATGAACAAATAAATTTGGCATTCATGTCATGTTAAAAGACCATCCCCCATCTCTAGTTGAGGAGAGAAGCAGCAAAAGCAAACAGTGGTGTCCCTCACCAGCGTCCACAAGACAGGAAAAACTCTGGGAGCTCTGAGGATGAGCAGACGGCCTAGAGTCTCAGGGTAATTGGCCTCCACTACCTCAATAATCCTCAGTAGAGCTTTGACTCCAGGGCGCCACAGATGCCTCATATTGAGCCCCTCAAGATCAACCAAACATGTCCAGCAACTACAGAATGAGAAAATGTGAATTACCATCTCACCACTGAAAAATGTCACTTAGCTTTTCATTTGTGAACTAAAAAGAAAATTGCAGGGCACCGCTGATAACAATTTTTTGTACATTTATGTTTCGGTCAGCAAGTGTTTGTCTGTCTGTACAGTGTGTGCATGCAGAGAGAGAGAGAGCGGGATAAAGTGCTTTCAATAGATAATAAATGGTCATTTGGTAGGAAAGGCATAGAACTTGTTCATAATTTTTATCCAATTGTTTGTCATTTGTTTGCTTGGTCAGTGTATTTGTGGGTTTTGGTTAATTTGCTATTGTAATGTAGGCTGTAAGGACCTTAGCCGCATGGTATAAATGCCAATTATTAGGGGCCAAGCACCTATTGTATCTGTTCCCGTTCTTATTATTATTCTTCCTACTTCTTCTTCCGCTCTGGGAGTCTATGGCAGCCCATAGAACCGATTGCTGGAAAGTTATGAAATTTGGCACACTGATAAAGGACAGTCTGAAAAGTCACCATAGCAAATTTGGTGTCTTAAAACCAATCCCTCTAGCACCACCAACTGTCCAAAGTTGCACTCATGTTTATGCTAATAACTTTTGAACCGTAAGGCCAATCAACAAAATTCTTTTGTCCTTTGAATGCTCAAGCCGATTCGATTGCACCCTATGACGTCATTTTCTGTCATGAAAATTTTTCCGCCAACTTGAATTTTCCGAAAAACCTACTTTTTCGAACTCCTCCTAGGCCGTTGCTCCGATTTTCACTAAAATTGAACCAGATCATCTACAGACCATGGCGACAAAAAGTTATGGAATTCAAGTTGATTCGTCAAACCGTTTTCGATAAACCCACGAACAAATTTTACGTAGCGCTTGCGAAAACAGATGTAAGGCTGTATCTCCGCAACGCTTTATCGGATTCAGACCAAACTTGGTACATATCGTCACAAGCATGACCTGAGGCTACAAGCTGCGTTTCGGCGCAGCGCCACCTACTGGTCCGGAGATATGAAAAATGGCTATTTTTGCTTATAACTTCTGAACAGTTTGTCTAAAAATCATAAAATTGGTCTCATTAGATTCAGGGCAACATGCTGAGTCGACTGATATCCAATTTTACTATATCGGCCATTTTGAATTATGTGCTAAAATGCTGTATTTTAAGAACGCATAAACGGATTGTTACGAAACTTGGTATGGGTCATCAGCACGATGCCCTGAAGGAGCGTGAGAAGTTTCGAAACAGCGCCACCTATTGGTGAATTTTTTTTTCAAATGCTTATAACTTTGGGTGTGGACGACTTATTTTCACGAGACTCATCTCATTAGACTCATGAATCCTTGCCGAGTCCAACGATACCAAACATGCTAGGTTTCGCCTTACAGTTTATGTAGCGTTGTGATTTAGCGCTTAAAAAACATTTGGCTATATCTTCGAAACCGCTAGTCCGATCGAGACGAAACCACCGTCAGAAGTTTGGAAACATAGGTCGATAGCTTACTATCAATGCCCAAATGCGAAAATATTGATAGTAAGGGGTTGTAAAATCCAATCAAAGTCATGTGTCAGTCATATTTTACGTGTTTTTTCATATAAATGTCTATAACTCCGAAGCGAATTGAGATATTTTCACCAAACTTGACACAAATATGTATGGGCTCACTTTGAGGACATATAAAAAAATGGTGGGACTTAGCCTCTTGGTGGCGCTATAACAGAACAAAACATGAAATTCCCATTGACTTCAATACAGTTTTGTGAAATAAAATGCTATACTAAACAAATGCATTGGTGTAATTTAATGAAACTCAGAATGTGCCATCAACACCATCCCCTGAAAGTACCCAACATATTTTGAGACAGCGCCACCTTTCGGTCAAAAGTTATAACAAAATTTCTAAAAATGCTAATAACTTTTGAAGAAAGCTGCCTATTGAAATGCCACTGGTCTTAATAGATTCCTTGGGTCAAGCCGAGAACATAGATACCAAGTTTTCCTTATTTGGCCGAACTTCCTGTCCGCCATCTTGATTTTCATTCAAAACCTACTTTTCGAACTCCTCCTACACCGTTTGTCCGATTTTCACCAAAATCAAATCGTATCATCTCCAGACCGTCCCGACTAAAAGTTATGGATTTCGTGTCGATTGACGAAACTGCAATGCCTTGATATATTGACACCAAACTTTATATGTGTCATTGTCACTTCACTATGACCACATCACATCAGTTTTGTAACTGCCCCACCTATTGGTCGAAAGTGATAATCCATTAAATCATATTTTTATTTACCGTTTCTATGATTTGTCAGGCATTTTGCCTAAAATCCTCTTTAAATGTCTTTAATTGCTCATTGTTGCAGTTGGTCTGACACTTTCAGACATGTTGGCATGTCTTGTCTTATTCTGCTTGGCCCCGATAATGGCTGCTTGCAGCTATATTTTTAATAGTAACTTTATGGTTACAGAGGGCAAATGTGTCAGTACTGTCAGTACCTAATTGGCCGACCAAAGACTTTAGTGTTCTCCTCGCAGCGTCGCAGACCCTCTTCATTGATAGACAGCACCTAAACATTCACAAATGTTGTTATTTTGTTTAGATCCATATGAATTGAATTAGTACACAAATCAAGTACATGAGTAAAAGTACAGATATCCTAATGATATATTACTCCAGCATTAAGAACTCCTTTTTAATTTTACTTAAGTAAAAGCACAAAAGTACTTGATTTTTAATGTGCTTGAGTATTAAAATTAAAAAGTACTGATTGATGTATATTTATTTATTTTGCAATTTTATATACTCCATTCTACTGCTGAGGTTGAGGTGGGGATATAATGTTCTTGACGCACAGATAGAGCTTAAATAGGATACAGTTCAGTACTGATCTGAAAGTAAGAAAACTTTATTTTACTGCCAAAACTTGTCATACTCTGATAATTAATACTAATAATTACTAATAACTCATGCGTGTAAGTAAGAATAACAAAATATAACATAGTATATAAAAATTTGGAAAAACAAAATGTGTTGACAAATATAAACATAATATAAAAACAGATGTCACATAGGGCAAAACGTGTTACAATTTTAAGAAGAACGCTATGCAAACATACTAGTTTAAAATAATTTGAAACTGCTACAGCAGCGGGGAAGATTTGTGAATTCACTGAATTGTTAACTAGAGATTTGCTCTGACTGAATAATTTGAATCAGTGAGTTGTTGACTTGAGAACAAATGCAAATGGATCAGCCCAATTCTCAAACGAATCGTTCAGTAGGATTTGCAAACCAATTTAACAGGTTATTTGAAGAATCAGCTAATTTACCAATCGGACAGCGCTATCTCGTCTCAGGGCAGGTTAAGATTTCTTCAGTTCAAAATAATGAGGAACTACATGTTTTTATGAAATGTAGTGGAGTTAAAAATACAATATTATGCTTTTGAATGTAGTAAAGAAAAAATGTGGGTATTGAATCTCTAACATGTCTAAGGAGGGATTCTTCTCCAAGTGCTCGAACCAGTCCTTTAGTGTCCATATGTCCTAGGCGTAGGATGTACAGAGGCCGGCCATCTATAGAAAGAAACACAAGTGTTTAAGAATGTAGAAATACAATACACCCTACTACATCACCATCATATAGTGCCAAACCACAACACCATGACATGTTCTGCTGAAAAATGTAACTGTAAAAATGTATAAACAAGTGCAAACAAGTTCTGTCTTTCACTTCTCACAGGTAAACACATTCTCTGTTAGTGGAGCTATCTTGTAAACAGACCATTTGAGAAAAAGTTCTTTCTGTTAATCGATTTAATTGCAGTGTTTCACTGTGTGCATTACTGGATGTTAATTTATTGCTGAACATGAAATTATATACAGTAGTTAATTAACCAAAATGACTATTAAATACAACCCAGTTACCTGTGACACTCGTTCACCAAATCACCAGCAGGTGGCACAAAAGGGAAGGTTTGAAACATTGCTCAGTAAGGCTGCAATTGTGACATTTTCACTTGTGAATGAAGATTAAAAAATTAATTAAAAAAATTATATTAACAAATATAGCTGCAAGCAGCAATTAAGGCGGCAAGCACAAAGAAGGTGCGATAAATCAGGTCATCATGGCTGGAAGCATCAGACCAACTGCAACAATGAGCAATTAACCCTTAGGGGTCAACACACGCGCCACCACGTTTTGCTGGATTTTCTTCACATAGTAGCAAATTAGACTTAAAATACTCAATTTATGGTCATACAGACAAAAAAAAAAACATCATCTGAAAATGAAAAAGGTCTACTTTTGTATGTGTCCACTTACAATTAAAACAAAACATTGTGCTTTTGTAAAATAAAGAAAACAGGCAGGGTGTGCTCTCTGCCTCTCCGTGAACTTTTTTTTTCTGAAGCACGTCTCTAAACAAACAAAACTCAGTGAATACTTGTCACACAGACATGAGCAATATATCTTTTGTCCTCACATTCTTTCTTGTAGTTCCCTTTAAGTCACATACCTGACTGAAAGGTTCATCCATCGATCGATCCATCGACTTTGTATTGCGTGAAGCTGCCTACTTGTCATTTCTGACTTATACAAAAAACAAAATGTCTAAAAGCTGCTATATGACAGGGTGTACAGCAAACAAGCTTAACCCTCTGATGGTCTTCAGGGTCTTTTTGACCCGCAAATGACTTTTGCTGAATAAAAAAAAAATGTTTGTCCAAATGGCATGAAACTTTGTACGGCTCTCAACCCTTTCTAGATCTACAATAAAAAATATAAAAAATTGTAATGATATCTGTTTTTATGTTAGCGTGAAAAAAATAGCGACTTTCGTGGTCTTTGGGGTCCCCAGAGACCCCAGGCAATAACATGTAATTTTGTAACAATAATAGTTTTTTTTTTTTTTTTTTTAAGGTACAATATGTAACTTTTTTGCTTTAAAAATAGCAAAAATCACTATATCTATGTTATATATATTTTTTTGTTGTGTACTTACATTATCCCGACTGTTTCCAACAACTTTCAAACCAGAAGAAATTTGTAATTTAATTCGAATAAACGTTCTTTATTTCCGTTTTGTCGCCGCCAATGCATATCCGCGTTATCCCTGGTTTCCGCTCGTACTGCCATAGCAACCAGAGCCCTCTGATAGTAACCAAGGCGACAGACGTGGACAACTGTGTAGTTCGCAATGTCTATTTGCACGCTGTTGTTGTTTCGTTCAAACATTATGGACCATGGCAAGCAGACTTTGGATAAAAAAAAAGGAGAACTAAAACAAGAATCAATATCAGCGCTGTGTTTTCGAGATGCTGAGAGCTCCACGTCCGAGACTTCGACCGCTCCTACATGTACTTTATTAAACAGGTGAGCACATTTACATAAAACTAATCAATGTTATATAGTTCAACAATGATAAAATGTTAGAATATGATCTGTATGTTATTCTAATGTTGATCTAGCTTACTGCTAGTCTCATACAGACAAACTAACACATACATTTCAATACATTCAAATGCAGTTTAGTGTGATAGTGTAATGTTAGACCAAGTGAAACAGCGCTGCGTTACCTCACAAGTTTAATTTGTCTAATAAACTGACCTGTGAGTTGTAATTCTGCACTTGCATGTAGTTAGGTAATGCCGACCTGCTTCATATCACAGTCATGATAAAAACATCGATGTATTTACTCATCCATAAACATTATTAGATCGGTCGGCTTGACGTTGACGACAAGATCCATAATTCTTAGCAAGTGTTGCGTCATCAAACTACGCCTTTGTTATTGTAAGAGGTTAGCGACCCCTAGCAGCGAAAAAAAATGACAGTGTACGTTTAAATGTAATTTTACTCTGTTTATTAATGTTTTTACTCCACATTTGTGCAGTTTTTGGAGGATTTATGATATATTTTAAATTTATATAAATAGATTAAAAATGTTTTTTTTAAATAGGTTTTTATACAAAACCAGTTTTTTATGTGAAATTCACTTTATAAAAGACCCAAATTTCTAAATTTCATTTATGGGGATAACATGGATAATTTGACATGGTTTAGTGTAAAAATTTTGCCCATATTTTCGAAAATGTAGTTTTAAAAGTAAATTCTTTTTATTTTAGCCACTAGATGGCTATAGAGCTCCACTATATGCTATTTGACTAACTGAAAGGTATCTTTTCACAAGTTTTTCCAGTTGGATTCATATCTAAATATTATGAAATCACAATTCTAACAATAAAAATGACTTTTTTGTCAAAGTAAAAACAAAAATTTACTGGAAAAAAAACAAAACAGAAAAATGTAAAAAATGAAGAAAAAAAGACAAAATTCATCATCAAAATCAGAAAAAAATGCAGAACACAGATAGACAGACATAAAAACAGTGCTAAAAACATTCACAATGTAAAATTATCATGCGCACACACACACAGAGGAATACATTTGTGAGACTATAAAAACTGCTCTCTTATAATTTGTCACATAAAATAGTCCAAAATGTGGAACCACCACAAAAATACATTTGGTGACACTGACACATCGACAATGTGAACACACACACACACACACACACACACACTCACATACACAGAGAGAGAGAGAGAGAGAGAGAGAGAGAGAGAGAGAGAGAGAGAGAGAGAGAGAGAGAGAGAGAGAGAGAGAGAGAAGTTACTGCTTTATTTGCTCATTTGTTATGCTGTTCAGTTCATTGCATTTTGATGTTCATGTCATGTATTTGTACTCAATATATAATATAACTGTACATAACTGTTCCTGACAGTTAGTAACTGAAGTGTAGATTACATTTGTATAATTATATGAAAAAAAAGAAGATTGAAATAAATGATAAACTCTAAAAACTCAACTTTTATCTTTTTTAGGTTTGATTCTAATCATAATGTAACAATATTGGAAAAAAAAATCAGTACAAAAAATGCTAAACTTAGACAAAAAAGTCATTTTTGTTGTTTTAATTGTGATTTCATAATATTTAGATATGATTCCAACTGGAAAAACTTGTGAAAAGATATCTTTCAGTTAGTCAAATAGCAAATAGCATATAATGGAGTTCTATAGCCATCTAGTGGCTAAAATGAATTTTTTTTACTTTAAAACTACATTTTCCAAAATATGGGCAAAAATTTTACACTAAGCCATTTAGAAATTGGGGTCTTTTATAAAGTGAATTTTACATAAAAGCTATTTTTGTATAAAAACCTATAAAAAAAAAAAAAACATTTTGTAATTTATTTATATAAATTTAAAATATATCATAAATCCTACAAAAAACACAATAAAACCATTAATAAACAGTAAAATTACATTTGTAAAAAAAAAAAAAAAAACTATTATACTGTTACAAAATTACATGTTATTGTCTGGGGTCTCTGGGGACCCCAAAGAACACGAGTGTGGACACAAACGAAGACCATCAGAGGGTTAAAAACCCAGAACTACGTTTTTATGAGCAGCCGACTCCAAAAAACGTTACACAAAAGTGGATACAGACGATTAGTTCTGAAAAACTTAAAACTTAGGTCTGGGTTATATAGCTTGTTTGATGTACACCCTTGTCACATAGCAGCTTTTAGACATTGTTTTGTTTTTTGTTATAAGTCAGAAATGACAAGGAGGCAGCTTCACGCAATACAATGTCAATGGAGATGGTTGGATATCGCAACTGTTTTTGAAGTTTACACAGAGATAAAAAAAAAAAAAATTAAATGTAAACTTGCACCTTGAAACCTATTTCAAAGTTTGCGTTCTTGAGCCACCAAAAACTGCATCGTGCAATTGAGCGGCTAGAACACATTAAAAGTTTTCTGTTTTCAGTTAAAACGGTGTAGTGTAAGCGGCCCTTAAGTTAATGCTTAAAGCTAATGATCTTTGCAACGGAAGTGAATCAATCAAAAACTAACTTTAGCTGGACAATAACTTTATTCTAGAGCTGCTGTAAAGCCAAAACAATATCGGTTACTTTAATCTCCTATTATAACTGTAACGCTGCTTTGAAACAATCTATATTGTTAAAAGCGCTATATAAATGAAGCTGACTTGACTGCCCCAAAACGTATTCGGTTACTAACTTAACCTCGGTTCTCTCTAGAAGAGGGAACGAGTACTGCGTAAGTATCTTACGCTCGGGGGAAAATCCCTTTTCCGCGAGATATTGAAGCCAAAAAATTATCCTTAATTTTGTATTATTGTAAAACGCGTTGCGGCAGCATACAGACATAGGCAAGACGGCTCGCGTGCCTATTGGCTGTTCTGCGGCAACTGCAGCAGCCTATCGAGCGAGGCCTAGCGTGACGTCAGACCCAATGAGGGTGCTTCGCGCCCGCTGCGTCACGTCCCGCCGAAACGGGCGTGGCTTAGGCCTATAAATCCGGCTCGCAGGCAGCTGATATCTGTTTTTTTATCGCCGAAGCGAACTCTTCTAGAGAGAACCGAGGTTACGTTAGTAACCGAGTACGTTCTCTTACGAGAGGTCTCTCGTACTGCGTAAGTATCTTACGCTAGGGGACCCAATGTAAAACGCTGTGCGTGCTGGGATCTGACACCAAAGACCCAAGGGCGAAAGCCCGGGGTTCATATAGTGCACAATCACCAAGGCAACTCACAGGGAGTCCGGGAAGAGGGAGGGGCGGAGCCGCGCTCTTCCACATATAGCAGCGTCCCTCAGACGCAAAATTACATCATACAGACAGGGTGGAGTTCGGCCTGAACTGATGGAAAATTGTGGGTCTTATTCAATTTGCCCATAACATTTTATGGTCGATCAGCGAGCAGTGCTCAGCAGACACAGTATTCTGAACCGATAGCATCAGAACAGACAGTACTGGTTTATTTAGACCGACAACAGCCTGGCCTGCAAGGCGGGAACCTCTAGGTTATAAAACCTTATAAATGTAGACGGGGAGGCCCAGCCTGCCGCCATACATATATCTTGCAAGGCAATCCCACTTGACCAGGCCCACGATGAAGCCATGCTTCTCGTGGAGTGCGCTCTGTCACCCAACGGGCACTGTATGCCCTTGGAAGTGTACGCCAGCGCAATGGCGTCAACTATCCATCTGGATAGGCTCTGTTTCGACGCGGCTAGTCCCTTGGAACGTCTGCTGAACGAAACAAAGAGCTGCTCCGTCTGTCTGAAGACAGATGAGCGAGACACATAAGCTCTTAATGCCCTGACTGGGCAAAGGAAGCTCGCGTCTCCTTCCTCGTCAGAGACCAGTAGGGCTGACAGGGAAATGACCTGCGCCCTAAACGGTGTGTTGAGGGATTTTGGAACATAACCGTGCCTAGGTTTGAGTATAACTCTTGAGTCATTAGGCCCAAACTCCATGCACGTCGCGCTTACTGAGAGCGCGTGTAAGTCCCCTATGCGCTTCACTGAAGCGAGAGCCAGAAGAAACACTGTCTTGAAAGACAGGTGTTTAAGATCAATCGTCTGTAAAGGCTCGAATGGGTCACCTTTCATGGCTTCCAGCACCGTAGAAAGGTCCCATGCAGGGATTGAGGGAGGTCTGGGAGGATTCAGTCTCTTAGCTCCTCTAAGGAAGCGGATGACTAAATCGTTCCTTCCTATTGACTGACCAAGCGTTGTTTTCGAGAACGCTGCTATGGCCGCAACATAAACTTTGAGCGTGGAAGGGGTCCTGTTCTTATCCAACAGCTCCTGTAGGAAGGAGAGAACCTCCGTCACCCCACAGTCTGGGGGTGACACGCCACGAGCTGTGCACCAGCTGGAGAACACTGACCATTTCGAGGAGTAGAGCCGTCGCGTAGACGGGGCTCTAGCCTGCGTGATCGTGTTTAACACTCCCTTTGGGAGGTCATCGGGTACCCGTTGATGGCCCAAACATGAAGGGACCACAGCTCTGGGCGAGGATGCCAAATCGAGCCCTTGGCCTGAGAGAGGAGGTCCCTCCTCACTGGCACTGGCCATGGGGCAGTGCTCGCTAGCTGCATCAGAACTGGGAACCAGGGTTGGTTTTTCCAGAACGGCGCTACGAGTAGCACTGAGCATCCTTCTTCCCTGATCCGTTCTATCACCTGAGGCAGGAGAGAGACGGGAGGAAAGGCATAGAGCGGGCGGCGGGGCCATACATGAGCCATACATGAGCCTGCTCTTGGAGAAAAATTCCAGACAGTGAGCGTTTTCTTGAGACGCAAACAGGTCTACTTCCGCTCTGCCGAATTTCTTCCACAGCAGCTGGACTGTCTGTGGGTGTAGAGACCACTCGCCTGTCGGAACATGTTCCTGGACAGTCTGTCCGGTCCTACGTTTAGGAGCCCTGGCACGTGCGCTGCTCTCAGCGAGAGCAGGTTGCGCTGAGCCCACACCAGGAGGCGTTCTGTCAGCCTGTGCAGGTTTCGGGACCTGAGGCCGCCCTGGCGATTTATGTAGGACACCACTGACATATTGTACGAGCGGACCAGGACGTGGTGTCCTCTTATTTGGGGACAAAAACGCGTTAGCGCGTTGTCTACTGCCAACATTTCGAGGCAGTTTATGTGCAGAAGCTTCTCCCGTTCTGACCATTGGCCGAAGAACGGTTTGCCCTCGAGCAGCGCTCCCCATCCCGAGGTGGATGCATCCGTAGACACCACCCTCACACTCGAGGAAGTCCCCAGGCTTACACCTGATCGGTACCAGTCGTTTGCTTTCCAAGGTTTCAGAGCTGCGATGCATTTCTGATTGACCTTGAGACGAAGCAGACCGGAAGCCCACGCTCGGCGCGGTACTCGCGCTTTCAGCCAGAACTGTAGCGGGCGCATGTGAAGCAAGCCCAGCTGAAGTACTGATGATGCTGAGGCCATGAGACCTAGCATCCTCTGAAATTTCCTGAGCGGGACCGATGCGCCGCAGCGGAAAGAGCTCGCTGCGCGCTGAATGTCCAGTACGCGTTGTGGTGACAGTCGCGCTATCATAGACAGCGAGTCCAGTTCTGTGCCCAGAAAAGATATTATCTGTCTGGGGGACAGAGAACTCTTCGCCCAATTGACTCTGAGACCCAGATTCTCGAGGTGATCGAGTAAAATGGTCCTGTGCTCTATGAGCTCCGAGTGAGATTGAGCTAGAATCAGCCAATCGTCCAAGTAGTTCAATACTCGCATGCCCTGTAGTCTGAGGGGTGTGAGCGCTGCGTCCATGTACATCGTAAATGTACGGGGTGCTAGGGACAAGCTGAACGGTAGGACTGTGTACTGATATGCCTGGCCCTCGAAGGCGAATCTCAAATATCGGCTGTGACGTGACGCTATCTGTATTTGAAAATACGCGTCTTTCAGAGTCTATTGACACAAACCAATCTCCTCGGCGAATCTGCGCGAGGATTTTTCTGGTCGTGAGCATTCTGAACTGTCGCTTCGCAAGCACTCTGTTCAGATGCCTTAGATCTAGTATGGGTCTGAGACCCCCGTCTTTTTTCAGTACCAGGAAGTATCTGCTGTATAGCCCTCCTTCGCTCTGAGCTTGAGATAAAGGCTCTATGGCCCCTTTGCTCAACAGTTTCAAAATTTCGGCTCGAAGTAGGTGTGCTACTTCTGTTTTTACCGTAGTTTCGACGCGCGTCGCATAGCGGCGAGGGCGTCGGCGAAACTGTAGCGAATAGCCTCTTTCTATAATGTCTAGCACCCACTTCGAAACCCCGGGTAGCCTTGCCCATGCATCTGCACGAATGGCTAGGGGTTGAATGCGGAACGCGCTCTGGTCGCTCAGCGACAAAGGGGCTTTGGTGTGCTGCAACATAAGCGTCGCACTTATGACATTCGAGGCAGGGGGCGCGCTGATAACAGCGGGCAAATTGCCCGCGCTCGACTCCTCTGCGGTGGTCAACCGAGAGGGGTAGGGCTGGGCGAGTCCCGTAGGACCTGTCATGTCTATGTGTGAATGTGGGCGCGGGATAGCGGGCACATTTGCAACACTGAGAGCATTGTCCGCCTGGGCAGAGCGAATGCACGTTGGTTTCGTTTTTACAGAAACCTTGAGACATGCAGAACGTAGTGTTTGTGGGCACTGGGCACATTTACCACGTTTAATGGGCAATCGATCTGGGTCGATTTCATGTGCGCGAGCCCTGTGTGACGGGCTGTGTTTGTGTGTAGGAATGAGCACTGGGCAGTGGGCATTTTGTCTACACTCATAACACCATCGGCCGTGGCCGGGACACCAGAAAATACACTCTTATGGGATTTATCTGGGTAGCCGTAAAAGCGGCGTTTGTGTGCAGGCAAGCGGGCTGTGTCGCCGACTTGTTTACTGCAGAATACACTGGAACAGTCGCATTTACTGGAACTGAACGAGCGAGAAGTTGCCATAGTAACAGAGAGCGTCAACATGCTGGCGTTTGTTTGCAGGCGTGCGTGTTTTACAACAGGCTTGCTCACTGCAATATTGACATTTCCAGTCGCCTGAACTTCAGAGGGGAATGAGAAATGTGTGAGAAATGGAAGACGGCCCGGCCGCAGCGGGACTAAAAACACTCTTTTCTCCTTTCGCCAGTGACGCACGGGAACCATAGAAACGGTGTTTGGGTGCAGGCGAGCGGGTTGTACAACGCGCTCGTTGGCTGCAAAGTGCACATCTGCAGCCGCCTTTCAGGGAACTGACAGAGCGAAGCATTGGCGGCATAATATATCTGCCGTTAGACCGGGATAGAACACCGGTCTCTCGTGCGAAAAACCTAAGATTCCACCACTGAGCCACAGGGGGGGAACACAAAGGCTTTCAGATGCACGAGCATATAAGAGAGCGTCAACATGTTTTCTTCGGCGTTTGCTTGCAGGCGTGCGTGTATTAAAACAGGCTCGTTTGCTGCAATATTGATATTTCCAGTCACCTGATCAGGGAACTGGGAAATGTTTGAGAAATTGAGGTCAGTCCGGCCTCGGCGGGACTAAAAACACTGTTTTCTCCTTTCGCCGGTGAGTGACGCGTGAATGGGGAGCAGGGGCAGGGTAGCTTTCTTAACGTAAAGAAAAACTAACCCCGACCATCCGCTTCCAGCCTCCCTTGCGAACGGCGCAATTTGCGCGGCTCGAACAGAGGGAGAGAGAAAGCTAGCCCCGTGACGCAGCGGCGCGAAGCACCCTCATTGGGTCTGACGTCACGCTAGGCCTCGCTCGATAGGCTGTTGCAGTTGCCACAGAACAGCCAATAGGCACGCGAGCCGTCTTGCCTTTGTCTGTATGCTGCCGCAACACGTTTTACAATAATACAAAATTAAGGATAATTTTTTGGCTTCAAAATCTCACAGAAAAGGGATTTTCCCCCGAGCGTAAGATACTTACGCAGTACGAGAGACCTCTCGTAAGAGAACTGTTTGAGTACCATCAGGGTCCTGAAGACACATCCCGAGTTTCATAACGATACAACATGTTCGTAAAATATTGTATTTTTCGTTTTTCATATCTCCTGACCACTAGGTGGCACTGTGCTGAAACTGTGCAGGTAGACTCAGTTCACGGTTGTCATTACACACACCAAGTTTGGTCAGAATACGCTAAAGCGTTGCGGACATATGGGCACTTTCTCACTTTTAACCAGCACCGAACTTAAGCTGGACTATGACACTATTTTCTTTTCTGCTTTAGAGCAGAAACACACTTTTTGTTGCATTATTTTCCTGATATCACTTTAAAGCTGATTTAAAACAATCTGTATTGTAAAAAGCTCTATATAAATAAAGGTGACTCGACTGTCGGGGAATTCTATGAATTTGTTCATGCGTTATTCGAGAACGGTTTGACGAATCAACTTGAATTCCAAATCATTTTGTCTGTACAGTTTGAAGATGATCAGGTTACATTTTTGTGAAAATTGGAGCAACGGCCTAGGAGGAGTTAGAAAAAGTTTTTTTTTCTGAAAATGTTTATGACTGAAAATTATTTTTTATAGGGTCGATATAAGAATCGAATTGCCATGAGCCAAGAAATCAGATGAAAAAATAATTGTTTCTAGCCCTAACAGTACAAAAGTGATTAGCATAAAAGTGAGTGTAACTTAGGACAGTTGGTAGCGCTAGAGGGATTAAGTTAAGTTAGTGCGACAGCCTCACTAGCTCTGGGTACCATATTTGGTTCTCCCAACGCGAGGCTATAAGAAGCACTGGGTGGTGCGTTTACCTGATCCTCGTTATGACCTGTGGTAACAGGGAGATCGGAGGGAAAGCGTACAGCGGGAGGCTGGGCCAGGTTTGGGACAGCGCGTCCTCGCTTTTCGAGAAAAATATTGGGCAGTGAGCGTTGTCTTTCGACGCAAAGAGGTCGACCTCCGCTCTGCCAAATAGGCGCCAGAGGAACTGGACTATCTGAGGGTGCAGGGACCATTCTCCCGGGGGAATGAAGTCTCTGGACAGTCTGTCTGGGCCGACATTCAGGTGGCCCGGCACGTGTGTGGCTCTCAGCGAGCGCAACAAGCGGTGAACCCACACGAGAAGGCGTTCTGTCAGTTTGCACAGGTTCCTGGATCTGACACCGCCCTGTCGGTTCACATAGGACACCACGGACATGTTGTCCGAGCGGACTAGCACATGGTGATCCCGTATGAATGGGAGAAAGCGCTTGAGCGCGTTCTCGACCGCTATCATCTCCAAATAGTTTATGTGGAGTCATTTCTCCTGGTCTGACCACAGGCCAAAGACCGGTTTGCCCTCGAAAAGAGCGCCCCAACCTGAGGTGGAAGCGTCCGTCGAGATAACCTTGCGGTGTGAGATGGCTCCCATTGTCACTCCCCGCTGGTACCAGTCGGCCGCTAACCAGGGCTTCAGTGCTGAAACGCAGCTCTGAGTCACTCTGATTCGATTGCCGCTGGAAGCCCAGGCTCTGTGAGGCACTCGGGCGTTCAACCAGCGTTGTAGCGGGCGCATACGCAATAAACCCAGCTGAAGCACTGGTGCAGCTGAAGCCATACAACCCAGCATCCTCTGAAATGTTTTGAGAGGTGCGGTGCTGCCCGGCTGGAAGGACGCGGCCAGGCGTCGAATGCAGCGCGCGCGCCATGTCGACAGGCGGGCCGTCATTGGCACAGTGTCCAGATCCAAACCCAGAAAAGAGGTTGATTGACTGGGCACTAACGAGCTCTTGGTCCAGTTGACCGTGAGCTCCAGGCTTTCCAGGTGGCTGAGAAGCACTGTTCTGTGGGCGATGAGCTCGGCCTCTGACTGTGCTAGAATCAGCCAATCGTCCAAATAGTTAAAAATTCGCATTCCCCGACCTCTCAGGGGAGCGAGAGCCGTGTCCATGCACTTCGTGAATGTACGGGGTGCTAAAGACAGGCCGAATGGCAGGACGGTGTATTGATATACCTGACCGTCGAAGGCGAATCTCAAGAATGGCCTGTGACGGGGTATTATCTGGATCTGAAAGTACGCATCTTTTAGATCGAGAGAGATAAACCAGTCCCTCGGGCGAATTTGTGCGAGGATCTGCCTGGTTGTGAGCATTTTGAACGGTCTTCTCATAAGAGCTTTGTTCAAATATCTCAGATCCAAAATCGGTCTGAGAGCTCCGTCCTTCTTGGGAACGAGGAAATAACGGCTGTAAAAGCCCGACTCGCTCATAGAAGAGGGAACCGGAAGCCGCAGCGGGACTTAACCGTCTTTTCTTCCCTCGTGTATAGACGCTCATAAATAATCGAGCACCATGAGTAGGAGTGGTGCGAGAGGCGGGTTCGCTTTCTGTAAACACGAAAACACTGTTCTCCTTTCGCCGGTGAGTGACGCGCGAGGACGGAGTAGCGTCGGAGTAGCGACGGACGCGAAGCGCCCTCATTGGGTGTGACGTCACGCAGGGCTCACTGGTAGGCTTAAGCAGTTGCCGCTGGGCAGCCAATGAGCACGCTTATACAGCTTGCCATGGTCTGCCGGCTGCCGCACTGCGTTGACAATGAATACAAAATTAAGGATAATTTTTGGCTTCAGATCTCGAAGAAAGAAGACTTTCCCGTAGCGTAAGCTATACTTACCCAATACGAGAGAACCTCTCGTAAGAGAACTCCACTCAGGATTTCCGCGATTTAAAAAACGTGTATTTAAAAGAAAATGTCGGAGGATTTTGATATTAGCGAAGAGGGTATTGAGTTGATATCTACGTCACGACGCTTCCTACGCTACGTCCCTTCTGTTGAATGCTCTTGATTGCTGATCGTTCACTTAGCATGTGTTATTTGGTTTAAAACTAAATTGTATATCTAAGTAAAACATGAACTGTTACCTGATTTATGTGTAATGAGTGGTCCCCTACATTATTACAGGATGTTTGCAAGTCAAGAAATCCTTTGAACGCAAACATCCAAATCGCGTACCCCTTTCACGTCTTGCGCTTGTACGGACAAATTCACACAAAATTATGTACAAACACCTGTCTTGGTGAGTGTCCTAGTAAACAAAGTCGGTAATATCTCAAGTGAACGTAGACAGTATATTCAAATGGGGTCCGTGCGTTCGGTCTTAAAGGGGCAGCTGTTGTGTTTTAATGGTAATCAAACAAAGACATGACAAATCAATTACTCACTGCTCTTGACTAAATAGGTTACATTTTGTAATTTTACAAAAAGATCCTCTATATTTAATTTACACATTAAAGATTATGCAGGGGTTTTTTTTCACATTTGATTATTCAAAATTCTGTACCTGTTAGATCTACCCGAAAAACTCTAAACACACTGTTTATTTCATTTATAGCTTTTTTTTGGTCTATTGTATTTATTTGTGCTATTTGTAATTCGATTATTTGTTCTTATTTTATTACTGACTGCTTATTTGTCTTTAATAATGTTTTAAATTCACATTAATTAGGCTGGTAGTTTTTGTTGTAGTATCAAAATTAAAATAAAGAATTGATTTTTCACTGGTGTCTAAACATTTGTACCACTGACCCAATCCTCAGCATTGAGGCCTGCTCGAGCTGTTCTAAATATGCGCTGTGCTATTAAATAAAAGATCAAATATGATAGAGCAATAGAATGAACAGTGAAAGTAACAGAAGCTCAATGCATTTTAGCAGGATTAATTAAGCATGAAAATAACAAAAAGAAATATATATTTGATGAACAAATTCAACTAATATGAATTAAATTATTTTGGTTTCTCTACCAATACATTTAAAAATGACAAATGCAGTGAAAGTACAGGTATCGGTATCTGCAAGTACCAAAAATGAAAGTAGCGGTATCGTACTCGTTCTGGAAAAAGTGGTATCGGTGCATCCCTATTCATAATTTTAATAAACATTTCTAGAAATATTTTTAAATAATTCACATTTCTATTTCTCATTTCATATTTCTATTTAAATATTTGTTCATAAAAATACAAATAAACTAATAAAAACACTACACATTCCACAGTATGCAACAAACATTATCAGCTAATAATAAGAATAAGAATAAGAATAATAAGAATAAGAATAAGAATAAGAATAATAAGAATAAGAATAAGAATAAGAATAAGAATAAGAATAATAATAATAAGAAGAAGAAGAAGAAGAAGAAGAAGAAGAAGAAGAAATATTTCTTGAGGAGCAAATCAGCATATTAGAATGATTTCTGACCTTGGATCTTGCGACACTGAAGACTGGAGCTTTGCCATCACAGGAAAAAAATACATTTTTAAATATATTTAAATAGAAAACAGCTATTTTTAAATTGTAATAATATTTCACAATATTACTGCATTTGCATTTTGCATCACCCCACACGGCGATAAAAAAAATCACGGGTCTAACAGTTTTGGTCGTACAGTGTGTGGTGCGCAGCCACACAGCAAAATCAACACATCACACACGAACCGATTTGACTCCCGAGCATTCCCAGGTCAGACGGGAAATCTCGCAAAATCCCTCGAGAACGTGACTTCAGACTAAACAATCATGTCGGACGAAGAGGATGCAGTGGCGATAGTTTGTAGTTAGTTTTTAACCGAAAAAAAAAAAAAACTTTATCAGTTGGTCCTCCATCTCCGACGTCCACCGGACTTTCTGGTGCGCCATGCCGCCGGCTGTTTTGAATTATTATTTCATTATTTATGCCGGGGCTAAAATCGGCCTAATTATCCTGCCGTGTGAACCAGGCTTTATTCGTCACTGAATGCCAGATAACAGATTTGATTTGAATGAACAGTTGGAATATCATTAGCTTCCTAACTAGGAGCAAAAAAGAATAGAGAATAGAGAATAAAAGAATGTGAATAGAGTGTTGAATAAACGCTTTAGAAATTTGGTATTGAAACTTAACAGATTATTACAAACTGCAGCCAATCAACAAATAAGAAGCGTTCATATACATTTTTCCAACGGAAAACAACAAGAAAAAAGCATATCGTTTTTATGCTAAAATGCTCGTTTCCACCAGAAGTTCGGCAGCAGCCATACAGAAACCTGACAGAAACACTGAAGTAAATAGTCGTTGCAATGGAAAATGATACAAAGTCGATTCTAGTTGCATTGGTATAAACCAAATAATACAATAAAAAAATATATGGTATAAAACAACTTTTTTTTTTTTTTTTTTTTTTTAAACAGTCTATGGCAAGGGTCTTCAACCGGGGGTCCGCCAAGTAATGTTTGTTTACAGATAATTTTTTGTTAAAGAAATTAGAACATGGGTAAGAAACATCACAAAGTAAAATTTTAATATAAGAATTCTGAAACAAAAGCAAGAGCATATATGTCTCTGATTGGCCATTGTGTTCACGTTTATCAACATAAATGTCTGTGATTGGCTACAATGATCAACGCTTAAAAAACATGTCTTACACAGATACACACGGGAGTGTTTGAAAGCAGGCATCTATCAGCGGATCCCTAATATATCCACTGATAGACGGATCCGCTGATAGACACCTGCTTTCAAACGCTCCCGTGTGTATCTGTGTATCTTGTGTGATTCAGTCTCGAAATTGCACCTGACAGTGATCCTAGCACAGGACAAAAATATGGTCTGTCAAAATATAGATAAGCACAATGTAGGCTAAATGCAGACTAATGTCTGTATGTTTTGTTGATTCCATTCAAATTATTTGTGAAAGTAATGACTTATAAATAATCTTAAATGTCTCACTGTACATTGCTATTCTTGTTAAGGTGGAACAGTTGCTTACATGCACTTTGCAGGAGAACCCGCACAAATTTCACATACTCAGTGATTTAATTCTTACTCGTCCATCTCAAAGTAAAATTAAAATGTTACGTTTTAGTAAACTTGTAGCTAAAGTTCAGGTAAATGTTTAATTGTCCATCTGATAAATAAAATAAAAAATGTATAATGACTCAGCAAACCATTAAAATAATTTATATCAACTTCAAACAACTAATGAATTGTGATTTTTATTGCAACGTTTATTATGATGCATAAATCGCAATTTTAACAATGAAAAGTAATATACATAGATGCATGTGCAACAGCAATAATGTGCATAGTTCTGATCTACTGCCTTAACATAATATAACTTATTTTTGATCATAATATAAATATATCGAAGGCTATATGCTTAATAGGGATGGGACGGTATGAAAATTTAATATCACGATTATAGTGACCAAAATTATCGCGATTATCAATATTATCACGGTTTTGTTAAAACGAGATGAAAGTGTTCAAAAAGAGTTGATGCTCACACTGAAGACATTTCAACAAGTTTTATATTTGAAAATCAACAAACAACAAATAAAACAAGCAGCTCTATGCACTTTTTAAAGCATTTCCTTCCTTATAATGACGGTCGTCAATAGCAACGCATTATAACACCTTGCACATCCATTGTAACGGCCACCTAGTGTTAAGTAGTGTTCATGACATGAATGTGGATGTGCCTTTAAGATAACTTCTATGGCGTAAGTTATTGTATGCATGCTGTTTTTATGTGAGCGCGCACGCAAAGTGAGAGTGAGATTGATCGCGCAAAGAGGAAGATGACTGCTCTACTGCTGACAGTTGTTTTATAATGTGTTTACTTCCACTTTGATTTGTAGCGTGTTTTCGAGTGTTTTCTTTTCCCTTTTAACATTCGCTCTTCGACATGTATGTGAAGAGTGTGCTTAACTGAGAGAAAACATCTATAAAAGTCTCGTTCGCGCGCTCTCTCGTTTCATTCAAATACAACTTGCCGTCTTGCGTCTCCGTTTTTAATTGTATTGAAAATTAAATCGGAGTTGATTTATTGTTTACAGAGTTTGATAATATTGTTCTGATCATCTTGTCTGAACGATTGTTTTGTACGCTGTACATAATGGATTTATAAACAGACTGTTGCTGGCTGAACAGGATCTAAAATCACGATAATCAAACACGGTTTTAATGATAATTAAATTTTAAACGATATTACTAACCGTCAGTACATTTTATCGTGGTTTATAGTGAAACCGGTAATCGTCCCATCCCTAATGCTTAATATGTAGTTCTGTTTGACAAAAATAATTTATCGGGGGTCCCTGCTCTATGTCTCTATCGCCTAAGGGGTCCTTGCCCCGAAAAATGTTGAAGACCCCTGGTCTATGGTATTAACTGGCAGGTTACACTGTCTAATACACCGGTCGCGAACGGCGTGACATGTTGTGCCAAAAGCACATGCAACCCATTAAAATCAGTGATTCTGTCCACATTGGACACACGCCAAATCGCAGACAGTAAACAGATGTTACGTTCTATTTGTGACGCACTGGATCAGCGTGCTTGGAACGTTCACTTTGATGTATGATGCACTGGTGTAGACACAGCTTTAGAATGCTGCAGACCATTTTCTTTTGCATGTAGTCACAAGTTTCACCCTGTTAATCTTTGATATAAACTCACATGAAACAAACCCCAAGAACACCTCAACACCCCCCTTTCAAAAATATTGCTTTGCAGCACTGGAATGGAGAAGCACCAAATTGCAATCTCCTCCTCATCGGAAAGGGATAAATGGTACCCTTTCAATAGACACTCGTTGTTCTAAGTCTGTCCTCCAAGGATGAGAAATAACAGATATGCCGTTCTGAGTCCCGGCCTGCAAAGCTGATGCATAACAGATATACCGTTCTGAGTCTGTCCTGTAAGGGGATAGACAGAAACAGATCAACAATGTTTTGAGTCCTGCCCAGCAAGGGAGAGACTGTCACAGATCAACTACGTTCTGAGCCTGCGGTCTGTCACAGGGAAGGCAGCAACAGATACAAGTTCTGAGTCTCAGGCCTGCGAAGGTGAGACATAACGGATACACCGCTTTGAGACTTTGGTTCGTCCAGAGAGAGACAACAAAATGAGTCTACAGCTCTGTATCTGGATACAACCACGTTCTGAGCCTCCTGTCTGTGAGGAACGAAACATTAACAAACACTACGTTCAGAGTTTTCGTCCAGCGAGACGGTAACAATGACTACAGCACGTCCTGAGTCTCCATGCCAAAGAGACAAAAGTGGATTGACCAAGTTCTGAGTGTCTGGCCCAGAGAGGCAGAAGACACACAAAGACATTTGCAACAAGGTTAAGCTAAGGAGAGTAAACCTTCACTTCAAGGTACCATCGTCAGCGTGTTCCAGGTTAATGACCTTCTGCACCTACTTCAGGGTCTCATCTGCGTGTTCCAGATTTTAGGACCCTTTGGTGCTCCATTAGATCAGCATCCCAGAGCTTGGTGTTCAAGGCTATTGAAACGGATCCCAGCTCCTTTCCCCACAGCAGTGTCACCCAGCACAACAGTGTGGAAGACGTCACCGCCATCGGACTGATCCAAGATCACTTTACCAGACCTCTTTCCAGAGACCTTGGCACTGTTGTATAGTATCAGTATATCATTTTCTAATTTACATTAGAGGTAATATAGCTGATGCTAGTTAATAACAAATAATCTTTTGTTTATTTGTTAGATGCATGATAAGGTCTTCACCTTATTAGTTTCATAGAAGATAAACAATAGTTTATCTTTCCATAACATAACGTAACTCTTCCATAGCCACACTCCAATCACTTGATTAATTTTTGTTAATAAAATGTATTTTATTATAATTGTGTCTTCCTTGTGCTGATAATACAGATTAGTTTACAAATTAGCAATCTCACCAATCTTTCAGATAAATCAGCTGACCAACTCCCTCCACTTTAAAATAAATCTAAATGATTGAAGCAACTCCTGTTGGGGGTGTTCTCATACTGCCAAGGTAAAAGTTTCATGAAATACATCTGGTGTACTCATAACCACACCTTAACAGATGAGTAATCCAAAAATCACAACGTCAGCGGTGACGTGAGTTCCATCAAGGACGAAAGTAAAATCACTTCAAGATGAATTACTTCATTTAAAAGTAAACACTTCAAGCTTTCTAAATCGCATCTCTCATGTATGTGTGGCAAGTATTTGGTAAGTTACAGTTCATTTTCTGATATGTATCAGAATAGACTTCACTGAGAGAGAGTAGAATGTGCATCCGTTTTTTTTTTTTCTTTATTTTCCGAAAAGCACAACTTTTTTGTTTTTATTGTGAGTGTACACAAATAAACAGTATTTTCTGTCATCCAAGATGGCGCCATGGATGGCCGCCTCGGTGTGGAGCTCTCCAGTTATTCTGTTGGTTTTGTTTGTTTGCTCAGCGTTTAGTCATTCTTTTCCTATCAGTTTCACCAAAGATGAACTACTGGACATTAGGAAACACACCAGGCAACTTTATTATTCTTATTATTATTCTGACGTTTTGCTGGACATTCTCGTCAGAGGGGCAGCGGTGTTGTTCAAATGCACGGTCAGACGCAAACGAGAGAAGCGAGCCGGCGCGCTGGTTAAACTCCGCGAGCGCGGCCTCCACACTGCACTCCCCAGTATTCATCTTGAGAATCTCCGATCCCTTCCTAACAAAACGGACAAACTTCTTTTCCTCACCCGCACTAACAAGGATTTTTTCAACTCTACTGCTCCGTGCTTCACTGAAACCTGGCTGAGTGAAGCCATACCGGACAACGCACTACATCTGCTGGGCTTCCAGCTGTTCCGAGCGGATCGCATCGCAGAGCTAACGGGGAAAACGAGAGGTGGTGGATTGTGTTTCTACATTACGAAAGTTGGTGTTCAGATGTAACAACGCTGAAGATGATGTGCTCTCCTAATTTAGAGGCCCATTTCATAAACTGTAAACCTTTCTACTTGCTGCGGGAGTTTTCCTATTTCATTCTCGTGAATGTGTACATCCCTCTAGACGCGTGTGTGAGCGTGGCACTACAACAGCTGGCTGAACAAATAGCTGAAACGGAACAAAAGTACCCAGACTCTCTTTTAATCATTCTTGGGGATTTTAACAAAGCAAATCTCTCCCATGAACTGCCAAAATACAGACAGCACGTTACATGTCCCACCAGAGACAGTAATATACTGGACCACTGTTACACCACAATAAAGAATGCGTATCACTCAGTCCCACGGGCAGCTTTGGGGCTCTCCGATCACGGTTTGGTTCATCTTATACCGACCTACAGGCAGAAACTGAAATCAGCTAAACCTGTAATAAGGACTGTAAAAAGATGGACTAATGAAGCAGAGCAGGATCTACAAGGCCTGCTTCGATTCCACTGATTGGACTGTTTTTGAAGCTGCTACCAACAATCTGGATGAGCTCACAGATACTGTAACATCATAGGGCTGCACAATTATTCGTATTTTAATCGCGATAACGATATCTGCCTCTTTCGATTAATTTAAAATAATCGTCGCGATATTTTCCCACTCGTTATTTATCCTGAAAACGCTTTTTTTATTTGACATTTGCATTATCCTGCATTGTTAACGAGTCCCCACTAGCATTGATGTTTGTGATTGCCAGATCAAAATCTGTGCAATCTGGCAACCCAGCGTGTGCACGCTCTACACTGCGGAAAAAGCACTGATCTCCACAGGGATATTCTGTTTGCAATGAAATTGTTATACAGCCAGTCTGTTTCTTCACAAGCCACTTGTGTTGTTTGTGTGACTAAATCTGTTTCTAAATGAGTTTTACTTTTCTATTTTTTAAAGTTACCAGTTTTCATGATGTGAATCAGTTGAAAATGACAGCCACTAACAGTTTTCAGTGTATATCAACAAGTTGACTATTTTTCTTTGCAGTACGAATTTGCTGAGCGATCTGGATTTGTACTTTGTCTCATTTGCAACCGAAATGTGTCGCTTAGAAGATCTAATGTGAAGACGCATCACAAAGCGCTCATCAAAATCATGCAATTTGTATTGACTTGCTGTCTGAAGTTGTCATAGTTGGTTAAATGAAGTCTGATATTTTGAAATTAAAACCCACCAAATGCGGCTAAAAATTTACTTTGGTGGGTAAAGCGCTGTCAAATCACTGGCCAATTTGGCATATTACTATGTTTACTCACTTTGCTGGGGAAATTCGTGTAAGCCAAATCTGCGTGGATTTTGCGCAAATACTCGTGAGTCATCATGATCTATTAAATACAGCGTATTGCGCAGTATTGCGTATATATATAAACCGTTAACTGTCTCTTCTCTTTCTCAGTAGTTTCTCAAATGAGAATAATCGTGATTATCTCAATTATAATTGAGCAAAATAATCATGATTATCAGTTTAACCATTATCGTGCAGCCCTATAACATCATATATCAGTTTCTGTGAGGATACATGCATTCCTACCAGGACATTCTTATCATTCACTAATGATAAACCATGATTTACTGGGAAACTCAAACAGCTTCGTCATGCCAAAGAGGATGCTTACAGAAGTGGAGATAAAATCTTGTATAACCAGGCCAGAAACAGACTGACAAAGGAGATCAGAGTTGCTAAAAGAAGCTACTCTGAAAAGCTGAAAAAACAGTTTTCAGCCAACGACCCGGCATCAGTCTGGAGAGGCCTGAGGAACATCACCAACTACAAGTCACCATCCCCTCAGTCTGTGGAGAATCAACAACTTGCTGATGACTTAAATTCATTCTACTGCAGGTTTGAAAAGCCCAGTCTCACACCACACACCCGCTCTGATCTGCACTTCACACATTCACCATCACCTCCTGCACCCCTCTCCTCCCCCCTCCTGCCATCCAACCTGAGTTTAAGGTCTGTGTGGAGGACGTGAGCCGAGTCTTCAAAAAACAGAAGACTAGGAAAGCTTCAGGCCCAGACGGCATCTCATCTGCTTGTTTAAAAGCCTGCGCTGACCAACTGGCCCCAGTCTTCACGCAGATCTTCAACACATCATTGGAGCAGTGTGAAGTTCCCTGCTGCTTCAAACGCACTGGTCCAAAATCACTGGACTTAATGACTACAGACCTGTTGCTCTCACGTCTTTGGTCATGAAGTTGTTAGAAAGACTGGTGTTGGCCCACCTGAAGGACATCACTGGACCCCTGCTGGATCCCTTTCAGTTTGCTTACAGAGCAAACAGGTCTGTGGGTGATGCAGTCAACATGGGACTGCATTATATCCTGCAACATCTCAACAGACCTGGGACTTAAGCAAGGATCTTATTTGTGGACTTCAGTTCGGCCTTCAATACCATCATGCCTGATCTTTTCACAGCCAAACTGACCCAGCTCTCCATGCCATCCTCAATCTGTCAGTGGATCTCCAGCTTCCTGATGGACCGGCAGCAGCTAGTGAGACTGGGGAAACTCACATCTAGGACTCTCACAATCAGCACTGGCACCCCCCAAGAGTGCATTCTCTCCCCACTGCTCTTCTCCCTGTACACTAATGGCTGCACTTCTAAAGACCCCTCTGTCAAGCTCCTGAAATTTGCTGACAACACCACTGTCATCGGTCTCATCCAAAACGGTAATGAGTCTGCTTACAGACTGGAGGTTGAACAGCTGGCTGTCTGGTGCAGTTTAAACAACCTTGAGCTGAACACGCTCAGAACAGTGGAAATGATAGTGGACTTCAGGAGGAACAGCCCAGCACACTCCCCCCACTCATGAACAGCACTGTGGAAGCAGTGGAGTCATTCAGGTTCCTGGGCACTACCATCTCTCAGGACCTGAAGTGGGACAATCACATTGACTCCATTGTGAAAAAGGCCCAGCAGAGACTGTACTTCCTTCGCCAGCTGAGGAAGTTCAACCTGCCACAGGAGCTGCTGATTCAGTTCTACTCAGCCGTCATTGAGTCTTTTTTATGCACTTCCATCACTGTCTGGTTTGGTTCAGCTACCAAATCAGACATCAGGACACTGCAACGGACAGTCTGGACTGCAGAGAGGATTATTGGTGACCCCCTGCCAACTAGAGTTCTCAACGGGCCTGAAAATAGCAACCCGACCCGACCCGGCCCGTGGATTTTAAAGCCCGGACCCGATGTAACCCGACACATCAACATGAATTATCTGCCCGAACCCGGCCCGCGACCCGACACCGCGTCAGATTTTTTTTTTCTCATACACGTATTATCATGACCAGACGGAAATTCAAATCAACCTTTAATGTTCACACCTTTTAACAATGCAAACAACTGAAACAATAAACTTTAAATATATAAATAGGCTGTGGTAGCGACGGTGAATTAACCTGAGGCAAGTTTACTTTTCACCAACTCCATCTTCTTCTCCAGGCTAAAGGCGTGCACGCAGCGGCGTCAGGTCTGCCCCCGCCCCTCTCCGTGATGCTCTTGCACGCAGCAGCCAGACTTTCTTTACGGTGAACAGCAGCGATGATTAATAAATGTTTTTTTTTTTTTCACTGACTGGAAAAGATTAAGCCCGAGGTCCGACCCGACCCGAGTCATTTGATTATATTTTCGACCCGAACCCGGCCCGAACCCGCGGGTCCCGTCGGGTTTGTCGGGCCGACCCGACCCGTTGAGAACTCTACTGCCAACCCTCCAGGACCTGTACTCTTCCAGAGTGAGGAAGAGAGCAGGTAAAATCATCACAGACTCCACTCACCCTGGACACCACCTGTTTGAACTGTTACCGTCAAGACAGCGACTCAGATCACTGGCCACAAGAACATCTAGGCACAGGAACAGTTTCTTCCCACAGGCCATTTCCATTCTGAACAGTTAACATACCTCCCAAGGCATATGCCTGAAAGTGCAATACTCCCATTGTTAAGTGCAATATCTGGTGATATTTATATGTATTCATACTATTCAAATACTGTAAATATGTTCATAACCTGTAAATGTTTGTTCTGACTAAACCCAGCTGTGACCTTATACTTTTTTCATATTTTTATATTTATAATTTTAATCCTAGAATTTGTATTACTATGTTTCTTCTTGTATTTGTATTTGTATATGTACACTGGAAGCTTCATTACCAAGAAAAATTCCTTGTGTGTGCAAGCACACTTGGCAATAAAGCTCTTTCTGATTCTGAGTCTCTTTCGCATGAAAGTGCGAAAGTTCTGACATTTTATGAACTGTCATGAATAAATGGTTCCCATCATTAAGCCGGTATGTATTGGCTATGCATTAATGACAAATACATTTAGCTGACAGGGCATTTACTGTGCTCACTCACCGTTGTCGTGGTGGTGCCAGCCGCCGGTGTAAAAATCGTGCAACACCTGAGGAGAGCTCCATGTGTCCAGCAGGTAGTCCACCTGATGCTGCTTCCTCCACGTCAGACTCTGACAAAGGATCTCCCGTGCCTTATCTATGTTGAAGTCCCGTGCACGCAGGAACCGTAGAATATGCTCATCTTTTGGGATCTGAGAGGAAAGGAGGACCAACAACTAAGCTAGACAGGTGGGTTTGTAGACTGCCACTGACTAAGGGTGTGTTCACTCTTGGCAGGTTTGGTTCAATTAAAATTAAAGGAGAACTTGGTAACTTTTTTAACTTAATAAAACTGTCTAGAAATCATTTGGATGGTTAAACAACGTGTTCTGGTGATATTGGTGACTTTCCCCGCTCCCCCCAGCGTTCCCAGGCGGAAAACCAACCTTGCAACTTGGGGACTTCCGTCCCGGCAAGATAGAAATTGGAAGTCTCGTGAGAAGCGAGAACGAGAACGAGCGCGAAACACGAATTGCTTTACGGCAATTCGACATAAACACACACGCATGTATGATGTATTACCAGATTACCCACCTCGGTAGACATAGCTCCACACGATACAGTTGGCTTGCTCCGATCAAAACAAACGCACATGAGCAGCGGTAGAGAGGGGGAGGAGGACGCCGCAAGTGAGTTTTTTATGACCATGTTGTGAAATATACGCCCCCCCACAGCTGTAGGGGGAGCTCGTGGGGAAAACATGCGACAACAAAAGGGAAAATCAGCGAAGAAGTGACTAGAGTTCGCTAGAGTTGCCGAGTTCTCCTTTAACTCTAGTGCAATGTCTCTGTTAGTACAGCTAATTTGAATATCTCTGAACTCTGCCATCTGAACCCTGGTGCGCACCAAACAAGAATTTAGCCCAGCACACTGCATTTTTTTGGATGTTCAGTTTTGCTCCATCGCAAAACATGCATCTTAAAACCAGTTTTTTTCATTTTCATTTGGGTGTAGGGATTGTCGCAATATATCAGTATTGACGATAATCGTGATATTCAAAGCATGAAATCTCAACATCGTGTTAATTTAGAGTGTGACTTTACTATTTTCTTTTTAGTGTGGGGCAAGAGAAGCAAAAGAACTGAACTACAAGTGTGAACACACCCCAAAGGTGACCAGATGTTAAAACTGATCATTTCACTGTTGGAATACATGTTGATATGCTTCGGAATGTATGCCCCATAACAGACATTACGTGCAGGGCAGGGAAAAAGATTAAATGCACTTTTGTTTACACAATTAAATAAATGAATGTGACAAACTGATGGTCCTAATAATTTATATACCAAATAAGATGTTGACAAATTTCCTGGATTTTTTTACATTTGTTTGCAAGATGTAATATAAGTTTTCGGTGTCCCCAGAATGTGTCTGAAGTTTCAGCTCAAAACACCCCACAGAGTGGAAGGAAAAACATGCTGTTTTTGTGCATGTATCTTTAAATGCAAATGAGCTGCTTCTCCCCACCCCTCTTTGCAGAACAGGGCGGAGCCTACAGCTCGTGCCTCTGGTACTCAGCCAAAAACTAACAAAATATCTGTTTGGTTTTGATTATCATCTCAGTAGCGGTCACATTCACGTAACACTGCTGTTCTTCATGATCATGAAAGTTTATTATCTACATACGTTTTAAAGCTATATTAGTCTAAACTTCTGATATATGAATATAAACAGCAAGTAAGGAAATTGTATGTGTATATTGGATCAGTGTATTAAAGTAAAAGAGAGTGCAATATACAGTACCTACTGCTATATATATATACAGTGCCCTCCACAATTAATGGCACCCCTGGTAAATATGATCAAAACTGGCTGTAAAAAATAAATCTGCATCGTTTATCCTTTTGATCTTTCATTCAAAAAATGTGCAAAATTCTAACCTTTCATTGAAGTAAAAGAATTGAAAGTGGGGGGAAATCACATTATGAAATAAATGTTTTTCTCCAAAACACGTTGGCCACAATTATTGGCACCCCTAGAATTTTTTACGAGTAAAATATCTCTGAAGTATATTCCCATTAATATTTACCTTTTTTAGTACACCAGGGTGACTAGGAACATGAAACTGTCCAGCTATGACTTCGTGTTTCACAGGAGTTTAAATATGGCCAAATCCCCTTAATCATCCATCACAATGAGTAAAACCACAGAATATAGTTCTGATGCGTAGCAAAAGATTGTTGAACTTCACAAAATAGAAAGTGGCTGTAAGACAATAGCTAAAGAATTGAAAATCCCCATTTTGACCATCAGGGCAATAATTAAGAAGACTCTTCAAGGATCACAGATGGAGAATTGCAGAGATTAGTTGAGTCTTGGGGTCAGAAAGCCAAAAAAAAAAACTTAAAAAAAACCTACATCCCCACATGTTGTTTGGGAGGGTTTCAAGAAAAATCCTCCTCGCTCCTCCAGAAACAAACTCCAGCAAATTTAATTGTCAGACATGACTGGAACTTCAAACGACACAGGGTTCTGTGGTCAGATGAGACTAAAAAAATTGCTTTTTGGCAGCAAACACACTAGATGGGTTTGGTGAACACAAGGATAAAAAGTACCCCATGTGTACAATTTAATATACTGTTGGATCTTTAATGTTGTGGGCATATTTTTCTGCTGGAGGTCCTGGACTTCTTGTTCAGATACATGGCATCGTGAATTCTATCAAATATCAACAGATAAAAAATCAAAACCTGACGCCTTCTGCTAGAAATCTTATAATGGGCCGTGGTTGGATCTTCCATCAGGACAACGATCCAAAACAAACATCAAAATCAACACAAAAATTTGTTGCGGAGCACAAAATGAAGCTTCTGCCATGACCGTCCCAGTCCCCTGACCTGATGAGTGGGCTGAACTGAAGAGAAGAAGCACAAACATGGATCTGGGAATCTGAAGGATCTGGAGAGATTCTGTATGGAGGAATGGTCTCTGATCTCTTGTCAGGTGTTCTCCAAACTCATCAGGCATTATAGGAGAAGACTCAGATCTGGTATCTTGTCAAAAGGAGATTGCAAAAAGTATTTAATAAAAGGGTGCCAATAATTGTGGCCAACGTGTTTTGGAGAAAAACATTTATTTCATAATGTGATTCCCCCCCCACATTCAATTTTTTTACTTAAATGAAAGGTTAGAATTTTGCCAATTTTTTGAATGAAAGATCAAAAGGATAAATGATGCAGATTAATTTTTTACAGCCAGTTTTGATCATATTTACCAGGGGTGCCATTAATTGTGGAGGGCACTGTATGCTGTTAGTATGAATCAAACAACAAAAGAAAAATCACTCACTGCTCTTGGTTGAATAACTTAGTAGCTTTAATAAGAATACATTTCTTATTTGAATGCTGCTGTTAAATGCTCTGGCGAGAAGCTAAACATGGCGGACTGTGTACAGCTCACTCAGGGCGGGGTATAGTCTAATAGGGCAGAGTCCATTCTAATAGGGCAGAGTCCGTCAGCAGTCGTGGGCAGGGCCTAAGCATTTGTGACGTCACAAAAGCTACAATCTGCTAATGTTGCACGATATACCGGTACTACAATGGTATTGTGATACCCTGCTATTAAAAGCGATACGATATATAATTTTATTATCACTCAAAATAATAAGAGCATTATTTCTTAAAGGGCACCTATTAGGACTCTTTTCACAAGATGTAAAATAAGTCTCTGATGTCCTCAGAGTGTGTATGTGAAGTTTTAGCTCAAAATACCCAACAAATCATTTTTTACAGCATGTTTAAATTGTCATTTTTTGGGGCTCAGCAAACGCGCTGTTTTAGTGTGTGCACTTTAAATGCAAATAAGCTGCTGCTGCACGGCACAGGGGGCGGAGCCTCACGAGCTCGTGCTCAGAGCCAGGACAATCTCATCTGATAATAGCAGAACAGAAACTCTCAGTTGCGGTGTTCATTTCGACTTGGAGTCGGACAATAATGCCTACAGAGCCAGAGAATATATGCTGTATGGAGATAGAACAGGTATAGCATAGTTTAGTTTAATTATGGTTATAACTTATTTGTCATCTGCTTTTATCCACTATTAATACAAGCCTGCTGTAGCAGACCCTGTCCGAATGATGACCAAAATATACTGATGAGTTCAATGAAGTTTATTGTACATCACACAAAAGATGAATCGTTAGTTTTACTCCAGAGAATCACAGTAAGAGCTGAATAAACACAGTATAAGTGAGCATTAAAGTCTTATCCATAAACTCTCTCTCTCTCTCTCTCCCTTTCATTATCATGGAACATACACAGCGAAGTACACAAAACACTCGTTACAACTAACAGTAAACAAATATATACACACCTTTTCAGTGGGTGCTTAATAAACTGGTAAACCTTATATCCGTAAAACGACTCCATGAGCTGTCATAAAGTGCGCGCTCTCACTTTCATTTCTGCCGTGGTCAGTAACGTTAGGCCTGTCGCTCTGAAGACCGTAAGCTGGATCACAAACAGTACAGATCCATCCTCGAGTAACAACGAGAGTAAATGAAGACTGCTATGTTCATTCTTACATCCAACAACAAGACACCTCAATCGCTTAGGATGACATTCTTGTCTACAGCTGCTCAAGCGTCGAAACAATGGCGGACTCTGTGTCCAGCTCACTCAGGGTGGGTCTATGCTCAAACTGTAGTGTCAATCAACAGTCGTGGGAGGGGCCTGTGCAAAGTGACGTCACATTGCCCCGAATCTGAGAACAGCTTGATCTGAGACAGTGCTTATGATTTATGGGGATTATAAAAAAAGCACTGGGTGGATTTTTATCATTATAGGGTGGTTGTGTACACACACTTCCAACACACATTTATTTTCAAACACCATGTAAAAGTGAATTTTGCATAATAGGTGCCCTTTAATTTGTGTTGCTGTGTGACAGCAGGAGTCAGGACGTGTGTGCAGAGCTCTGTTTCCACGGTTTACATTCACTAAACAACGGAAGCAGAACAGTAAAACATATGCGCAGCACTTGACAAAGGAAGTAACAAAGAAACATGCATGCATGAGCAAATAAAGCACAGGACGTGCTCGCGCTGCCGGGCTCAGACCTGAAGCACACGCATATGCCTTTCAGATAGCATGCGATCACGACTTCAGTCCTTTTTCGCAGATTATTAGGTTTGAATAGTCAAAATTACATGTTAAAATGCATGTCCTGGCGAGTATTCACGTAAAGAGAAGAAAATTATATAAGTCGATAATATAAAAATTATATTATCGCTAGTTTTTTGCGCACAAAAAGTATTCTCGTCGCTTTATAAAATTAAGGTTGAACCACTGTAGTCACATGGACTATCTTAATGATGTCTTTCCTACCTTTCTGGGCCTTCAAAGTGTTAATTGAATAGCTGTCAATAGAGCCCCCCCTGAGCCATCGGATTTCATCAAAAACATATATTTGTCTTACGGGTTTGGAACGACATGAGGGTGAGTAATTAATGACAGAATTTTCATTTTTGGGTGAACTGTCCCTTTTGTAACGAGTTAGCTCACAGGGGAAATATTAATAATAACTCAATTTGTTATGATTAATTATTAATATTTGGGTCAGTTAATTAGATTAACTTGATGTAGCTAAATTTATATTACAATCAATTAATCAGTTCGTCCAACAAACTCTTGATTATTCATTTATTCTAAGAAAAGTGTATCTTTCATGGCCACCGAAAAATAATTATTTCTTAGCATGTACAGCGCTTAGAGCATGTAACAAGATCAAGATCGTAAAATAAACTGTTGCAAGCAGAGAATCAGAACCAAATACGTATTGTGCACATGTTTTATGAACTAAATCACAAACATAACTAATCTAAACACATATACATACATGCATAGGTAAAATGGTGAGTGACAGAATGGAACCGGAAACGGGAAATGGAACTATGGAAAAGATCCATTTAACTATGAAAAGAACCATCAGCTTATAATTTTCAGAGCACCTCATTAAATGTATACTTGCGTTTGCAGTGGAAACAATTCTTGAAGTTCTTGGAAAAGGATGTTGATGGTTCAGTGAGTGCCAAACGTGGAAGTTGCAATCGTTTTCTTCTCCGTTGGATGAAGTAGATATGATGAACTTGAGTGGTTTGTTTGACTCTGTTCTGGTTGAAGGTTTTCTCTCTCCATGAGCACATGGCAGACCACATGCAGATTGTGACCTGCCGGCCCTGTGTCAGAAAGGCCATGCAGGCAACCAAGGAGTGAGGAAGTCGAAGATTGTTGCCCAATCAGTGATTTTAAAGTTTGAAGAAAATACAGTCCAACTCTACGACAAGCCGCAATAACGCTTCTACCAAAAGGGGGGGAAAAAATCCACTTCGATGCTCCTCCTACCGCCCAATCTCTCTGCTGAATGTGGATTATACAATTTTATCCAAGGTTCTGGCGGCTAGGTTGGAGACAGTTATTCCACAATTTATCGCAGCAGACCAAACAGGCTTCATCATAAATAGGCACTCTAGTTCAAATTTTAGAAGACTTTTCAATATTGTTTATTCCCCACCATCCCGCTCCCGCAATGGTTATATCTCTAGATGCTGAAAAAGCGTTCGACCTAGTTGAATGGCAATATTTGTTTGCAACCTTCGGATGCAAAAATTCGGATTCCTTCATCTCCTGGATAAAACTCCTCTACTCTCATCCTACAGCCACAGTAATTACTAATGGACAGCAATCTAGTATTTCTCTCTTGGCAGAGGCACACGTCAAGGCTGCAGTCTGTCTCCACTGCTTTTCGCCATTGCCATTGAGCCGCTGGCCATTGCTCTTAGACAATCTGTGGATTTTCAGGGCATAGAGCGTTGGGGCCTCACACACAAATTATCCCTATATGCAGACGACATTCTTTTATATTTCTTAGACCCAACTAAGTTCTGTTCCCTCCATTCTCAACATCCTGACTCAATTCAGAAACCTCTCCAGCTATAAAATCAATTTAGAAAAAAGCAAGATGTTTCCTCTTAATCAGGCAGCCACCTCAATCCCTGCATCACATTTCCCATTTAGAATTGTCAACAAGGGCTTTAAATATCTTGGGGTAGAGATTACTCCTGCTTTTTTGTCCCTCTTCACTGAGAATTTTAACATCTTGTTTGAAAAATGTAAAAGAGACATGGCTAGATGGATGAATCTCGCTGTCCCAAGCAGGCTGAATTAATCTTATCAAAATGGTCATGTTACCAAAATTTCTTTAGCTCTTTCAAAATATCCCCATCCTGATTAAAAAAAAAAATCATTCTTTAGCTCATTGGGGAGTAGTATATCATCTTTTATCTGGAATGGGAAAGCATCCAGAATCAAAAGAAGCACCCTCCAAAGAACCTAAAAAGCTAGCTGGCCTAGCTCTACCTAATTTTATGTAACGACAATGACTACGACATCCGGTCACATGCTGTTCAAATTAGTGGATCCCGATCTCGCAAACACATCCTTCATTGTCTGAGCAGACAAGAGATCTATTCACGTCCTGTACTGGCGTCCCGACGTCGGTTCGGACTGTCAAAATTGCAACTTTGTTGCTCCCCAGAGGGACATGAGTCACCGAAGGAACCCTGTAGTTTAAGACCCCCCCAGTTCAGCATGAACTCCCCATGACTTTACAACCTCGTGACACACACACACACAAACACCCTTTTGTGTATATCTGAGAATACGAGAAATATCTTTTCTTTTATTTTCATAATGTGTGTACCTTCCTATATGCACGTGTGATAGAGGTTTGGTTTGCTAGAGTATAGTTTTGAATCCTAAATGTTCATTGAAGGGAATTCCTCAGTCGTGTCTTGTTGTAACCCTACCTCAGACTTACATAAAACTTTACGACCCAGGAAAAGGCAAACATTCCAAGCAAGTCACATCCCAAACGCACCACACACACACAGATTTCTCATTGACTTTCCCACATAAGACATTACCCAAAATGTTGATATATTTCTGAGGTGCCTTTTGTTATGACCATGTCATATTGGGGTGTCTATGATTTTGTCATGTGGTAATCACAACTTTAAATGTGTGTAATTCTGCATATCTCCTGTAACGTTGCATTTCTACAACCTTCATGTGATGCGTTTGATATCTCTGAAATTCTCTCAATCTAACAGAGTCGAATTCCAATAGCAGAATGCAGTAATATATATTGTTTACACACTTCATATTTCTGGAACCGAAAGGTTTAAGTCAATCGACACTGTAACCCGAGCCAGGACACTGTTTCAGACAAACAAAGGGATCTTCCCGCTAGGAAAAACCTCGACATCTGATTCGTCCCCCACGAAGAAGGGGACGGTACTTGGGACACTGATAAAAGTCCAAACCTTCAGTTTCCTCTCTCTCTTCTCTCTGATCCCTGCTCTTCTCTCATCGATCTCCTCTTCTCCCCAGCTTCAAGAAACATCTGAAAGGCTCAGGCCTTCTCCTCGGACCAACACATGTTCGAGTCGTAGCTGCCGTTCTTTGCAACTAAGTTCCTATCGCCTTTCCCCTCGACAAGGGAAACGACTGAACTTTCTCGGTAACGTTAAATTCAAGTGAGCCTTTACATCGTTTTGCGAAACGACCCAGAAGACGAAGCTAGACGCAAACCAGCCGGACACGCGCACGTCCCCTTTTCAGCATCACACTGAAAGAGTACCACATCTCGCAAGTATCTTTCTCTCTAACAGCTGATTCCTGGTGTTTAGCTTGTAGGTCTGTGAATTAAGTTACCCTCTATCTCTTAACTCTTTATTTCTTTCTTTCTTTCTTTCTTTCTTTCTTTCATGTCATTCATTCCGATCACGTCATGTTTGTTTAAATGTTTGTTTGTTTTATTGTTTGCATTTTACGTACGTTTATATTTGTAGCTTATAATCTCTAGCGTGTGCCATTTTATTAATAAACCCATTTATACTTTTAACTGTCTCTGTGTTTGAAAACCCACTTTTTATAAAGTCAATGAAACAAAAGATCTATAAAGCTACAGGCTCTATATTATAAAACTACTTTGAGTAGTTTTAAATTATAAACCCAAAGAGGTTTTGTCTTCGTGGCCAGAAGATAAACTTTCTTGGAGTTTTGTAAACAGGAATACTTCTTCTTAACTGTGATAGTCTTACATTTATTCGCGGGACGAATAACTGATGACGAAACCAGTTACAGAACGAGGCATTTCCTATAATTGATA
Source organism: Rutilus rutilus (assembly GCF_951802725.1). Classification (NCBI taxonomy): domain Eukaryota; kingdom Metazoa; phylum Chordata; class Actinopteri; order Cypriniformes; family Leuciscidae; genus Rutilus; species Rutilus rutilus. The sequence continues at coordinate 18,644,296 of NC_140217.1, read as the reverse complement.
AAGTAAATGCATATGCGATTTATGAATTATGACCATAAGTTATGATTATTAATATTTCAAAAATTCCCTATATCCTTGAGCTAATTTGCATTAACCCAGAGGCATTTACGCTGCATTTATTTACTATTATTGTGCATTTAATATATAGACAATGTTACACTGGTGTGGAAGGGGTTCAGATGGGCACGAGGCCTGGACGCAAATGGAGTTTGCCTCTAGCTCATTTGATCTAGGCTCCATACTTTGCTACCCCCCTCAAAGCCAATTCTGCGCTAACCCAGTGGTCTATCACTCTATTAGAATTTGGTCTCAATTTAGAAGACATTTTAAGTTGCAGACAACGTCGGTGCATTCTCCCATAAAGAATAATTATAACTTCCCACCTTCTCTCTCAGACTCTACCTTCGGAACTTGGTCCTCGAAGGGCATTGAGTCTATTTCCAATCTTTATGTAGACGGCAAGTTCAGATCATTTGCCCAACTCTCTCAATTATTCGATTTACCTATGTCTCACTTCTTTAGATTTCTCCAAATTAAGCACTTTGTCCAGAAAAGTATAGCCTCCTTTCCAGATTTTCCAACGAGCAACACAGTCGACCATATCCTTTCGTTATCCCCTTCACATAAAGGTCTAATCTCGATTCTCTATAACAGCATATGCAATGTCTCCCCACATTCTTTGCAGGATGTCAGGAGACTTTGGGAGAATGATCTCAGGGAGGAATTTACAGATGATCACTGGAAGGCTGTGCTTGACTCAGTTCATACATCGTCTCCTTGTGCCAGACACATCGTGATACAACTTAACCCTCTGAGGTTTTTTTTCACATTGTAGCACAATAAACTTAAATTACTCCGTCATTTATGATCATACAGAAAAAAGAAATATGAAAAAAGAATGAGTGAATCTGTGAGATGTCTACTTTTGTATGTGTCCACTTACAATCAAATCAAAACATTGTGCTTTTGTAAAATAAAGAAAACTAGAAAAAAAAGTTTGTTGAGACAAACTTTAAGTTGGCTTGAGAAAGCTGGACCAGAGATTTTAAAGAAGTTTAAAGTAGTTTGAAGTTTAAAGTAGTTTAAATTTTGATTGATAGATTAGTTAGAAAGAATAGTTAGAAAGAAAGAAAGAAAGAAAGTTTAAAGTAGTTTAAATTTTGATTGATAGATTAGTTAGAAAGAAAGAAAGAAAAATTACTTTGAAAGAAATAAAGAAAAAATAAAGATAGTAAGAAAGACAGAAAAAAGAAAGAAAGAAAGAATAGTTAGAAAGAAAGAAAAGAAAGAAAGAAAGAAAGAAAGAAAGAAAGAAAGAAAGAATAGTTAGAAAGAAAGAATAGTTAGAAAGAAAGAATAGTTAGAAAAAAAGAAAGAAAGATTAGGTAGAAAGAAAGAAAGAAAGAAAGAAAGAAAGAAAGAAAGAAAGAAAGAAAGAAAGAAAGAAAGAAAGAAAGAAAGAAAGAAAGAAAGAAAGAAAGAAAGATTAGTTAGAAAGAAAGAAAGATGGATTAGAAAGAAAGAAAGAAAGAAAGAAAGAAAGAAAGAAAGAAAGAAAGAAAGAAAGAAAGAAAGAAATATGGATTAGTTAGAAAGAAAGAAAGATTAGTTAGAATGAAAGAAAGATATATTAGTTAGAAAGAAAGATGGATTGGTTAGTAAGAAAGAAAGAAAGATGGATTAGTTAAAAAGAAAGAAAGAAAGAAAGAAAGAAAGAAAGAAAGAAAGAAAGAAAGAAAGAAAGAAAGAAAGAAAGAAAGAAAGATGGATTAGTTAAAAAGAGAAAAAGAAAGATAGAAAGATAGATTAGTTAGAAAGAAAGATATTAGATAGAAAGATAGATTAGTTAGAAAGAAAGAAAGATAGATTAGTTAGAATGAAAGAAAGAAAGATATATTAGTTAGAAAGAAAGATGGATTAGATAGAAAGATAGATTAGTTAGAAAGAAAGAAAGATTAGTTAGAATGAAAGAAAGAAAGATATATTAGTTAGAAAGAAAGATGGATTAGTTAAAAAGAAAGAAAGAAAGAAAGAAAGAAAGAAAGATGGATTAGTTAAAAAGAGAAAGAAAGAAAGATAGAAAGATAGATTAGTTAGAAAGAAAGAGATTAGATAGAAAGATAGATTAGTTAGAATGAAAGAAAGATATATTAGTTAGAAAGAAAGAAAGATGAATTAGATAGAAAGATAGATTAGTTAGAAAGAAAAAGAAAGAAAGAAAGATTAGTTAGAATGAAAGAAAGTAAGATGGATTAGTTAGAAAGAAATAAAGATGGATTAGTTAAAAAGAAAGAAAGAAAGATAGATTAGTTAGAAAGAAACAGATTAGAGAGAAAGATAGATTAATAAGAAAGAAAGAAAGAAAGAAAGGTATATTAGTTAGAAAGAAAGATGGATTAGTTAGAAAGAAAGATAGATTAGATAGAAAGATAGATTAGTTAGAAAGAAAGAAAGATAGATTAGTTAGAATGAAAGAAAGATATATTAGTTAGAAAGAAAGAAAGATGGATTAGATAGAAAGATAGATTAGTTAGAAAGAAAGAAAGAAAGAAAGAAAGAAAGAAAGAAAGAAAGAAAGAAAGATTAGTTAGAATGAAAGAAAGCAAGATGGATTAGTTAGAAAGAAATAAAGATGGATTAGTTAAAAAGAAAGAAAGAAAGAAAGAAAGAAAGATAGATTAGTTAGAAAGAAACCGATTAGATAGAAAGATAGATTAGTAAGAAAGAAAGATAGATTAGTTAAAATGAAAGAAAGAAAGGTATATTAGTTAGAAAGAAAGAAAGATAGATTAGTTAGAAAGAAAGAAAGATATATTAGTTAGAAAGATAAATTAGTTAGAAAGAAAGAAAGAAAGAAAGAAAGAAAGAAAGAAAGAAAGAAAGAAAGAAAGAAAGAAAGATTAGTTAGAATGAAAGAAAGCAAGATGGATTAGTTAGAAAGAAATAAAGATGGATTAGTTAAAAAGAAAGAAAGAAAGAAAGAAAGATAGATTAGTTAGAAAGAAACAGATTAGATAGAAAGATAGATTAGTAAGAAAGAAAGATAGATTAGTTAAAATGAAAGAAAGAAAGGTATATTAGTTAGAAAAAAAGAAAGATAGATTAGTTAGAAAGAAAGAAAGATATATTAGTTAGAAAGATAAATTAGTTGAAAGAAAGAAAGAAAGAAAGAAAGAAAGAAAGAAAGAAAGAAAGAAAGAAAGAAAGAAAGAAAGAAAGAAAGAAAGAAAGAAAGAAAGAAAGAAAGAAAGAAAGAAAGAAAGAAAGATTAGTTAGAATGAAAGAAAGAAAGAAAGAAAGATATATTAGTAGAAAGAAAGATGGATTAGTTAGTTAAAAAGAAAGATAGATTAGATAGAAGCATAAATAGATAGATTAGTTAGAAAGATGGATTAGTTAGTTAAAAAGAAAGATAGATTAGATAGAAGCATAAATAGATAGATTAGTTAGAAAGATAGATTAGTTAGAAAGAAAGAAAGAAAGAAAGATAGATTGGTTAGAAAGAAAGAAAGATAGATTGGTTAGAAAGAAAGAAAGAGATTGGTTAGAAAGAAAGAAAGATAGATAGATTGGTTAGAAAGAAAGAAAGATAGATAGATTGGTTAGAAAGAAAGAAAGAGATTGGTTAGAAAGAAAGATAGATAGATTGGTTAGAAAGAAAGAAAGATAGATTGGTAAGAAAGAAAGATAGATTGGTTAGAAAGAAAGAAAGATAAATTGGTTAGAAAGAAAGAAAGATAGATTGGTTAGAAAGAAAGATAGATTGGTTAGAAAGAAAGAAAGAGATTGGTTAGAAAGAAAGAAAGATAGATAGATTGGTTAGAAAGAAAGAAAGATAGATTGGTTAGAAAGAAAGAAAGATAGATTGGTTAGAAAAAAAAAGAGATTGGTTAGAAAGAAAGAAAGATAGATTGGTTAGCAAGAAAGAAAGATTGGTTAGCAAGAAAGAAAGAGATTGGTTAGAAAGAAAGATAGATAGATTGGTTAGAAAGAAAGAAAGATAGGATTGGTTAGAAAGAAAGAAAGATAGATTGGTTAGAAAGAAAGAAAGATAGATTGGTTAGAAAGAAAGAGATTGGTTAGAAAGAAAGAAAGAAAGAAAGAAAGAAAGAGATTGGTTAGAAAGAAAGAAAGATAGATAGATTGGTTAGCAAGAAAGAAAGATAGATTGGTTAGCAAGAAAGAAAGAGATTGGTCAGAAAGAAAGATAGATAGATTGGTTAGAAAGAAAGAAAGATAGGATTGGTTAGAAAGAAAGAAAGATAGATTGGTTAGAAAGAAAGAAAGATAGATTGGTTAGAAAGAAAGAGATTGGTTAGAAAGAAAGAAAGAGATTGGTTAGAAAGAAAGAAAGATAGATAGATTGGTTAGAAAGAAAGAAAGATAGATTGGTTGGAAAGAAAGAAAGATAGATTGGTTAGAAAGAAAGATAGATTGGTTAGAAAGAAAGATAGATTGGTTAGAAAGAAAGAAAGAGATTGGTTAGAAAGAAAGAAAGATAGATAGATTGGTTAGAAAGAAAGAAAGATAGATTGGTTAGAAAGAAAGAAAGATAGATTGGTTAGAAAAAAAGAAAGATTGGTTAGAAAGAAAGAAAGATAGATTGGTTAGCAAGAAAGAAAGATAGATTGGTTAGCAAGAAAGAAAGAGATTGGTTAGAAAGAAAGATAGATAGATTGGTTAGAAAGAAAGAAAGATAGGATTGGTTAGAAAGAAAGAAAGATAGATTGGTTAGAAAGAAAGAAAGATAGATTGGTTAGAAAGAAAGAGATTGGTTAGAAAGAAAGAAAGAGATTGGTTAGAAAGAAAGAAAGATAGATAGGTTAGCAAGAAAGAAAGATAGATTGGTTAGCAAGAAAGAAAGAGATTGGTTAGAAAGAAAGATAGATAGATTGGTTAGAAAGAAAGAAAGATAGGATTGGTTAGAAAGAAAGAAAGATAGATTGGTTAGAAAGAAAGAGATTGGTTAGAAAGAAAGAAAGAGATTGGTTAGAAAGAAAGAAAGATAGATAGATTGGTTAGAAAGAAAGAAAGATAGATTGGTTGGAAAGAAAGAAAGAAAGAAAGATTGGTTAGAAAGAAAGAAAGAAAGAAAGAAAGAAAGAAAGAAAGAAAGAAAGAAAGAAAGAAAGAAAGAAAGAAAGAAAGAAAGAAAGAAAGAAAGAAAGAAAGAAAGAAAGATTGGTTAGAAATAGATAGATAGATAGATAGATAGATAGATAGATAGATAGATAGATAGATAAAGGTTTGAAGACAGACAGACAGACAGACAGACAGACAGATAGACAGATAGATAGATAGATAGATAGATAGATAGATAGATAGATAGATAGATAGATAGATAGATAGATAGATAGATAGATAGATAGATAGATAGATAGATAGATAGATAGATAAGGTTTGAAGACAGACAGACAGACAGACAGATAGACAGATTTTTATTAATTTTTAAGAAAACCATAACTCAAACCAGTCTGAAAAGATATAGCACACTAAGTCAGAACAGTATGAAGGTCTGACCCGAGTTTGGAGTATGTAGCTTGAACGGTCTAGGAGGAGTTAGTGTCCAAAAATTTGCGGTCAGAAAAATAAGAAGAAGAAGAAGAAGAAGAAGAAGAAGAAGAAGAAGAAGAAGAAGAAGAAGAAGAAGAAGAAGAAGAAGTTTAAATAGGATATTATATTCTCTGTTTAAGTAATTTGTATAAAACCAACAAGATGTCCAGTTTCTCAAACCCTTGCTCATTATTTTAAATTTGACCACACCCACACGCGCAAAAGAGATTGACATGCAAATCGTCCACGCGTCACACGAACACGCTCGTTACCTCAAAAACAAAGCACCAAACTTCATAAGTCTCTGCTTTTCGTCGAGTTTGGAAGACATGCTGTGAGCTTACATTGGATTTACCTCAGAAGAAGAAGAACGTGATTTGAAGACAAGAAAGATGTAAGGTAAGACATTCTTAATTATATTAGTTAATGTTATTGTCGCATAAACTTCACATTGCAGTTAAACTGTTGCTAGATATATGGTGAATATTATAATATTTAGACCTGTGTTTACTGTTAAATACTGTGTTTGTGGATATCTGCTCAAACGTAGATAGGAACAGTGAGGAAAATAAGTATTTGAACACCCTGCTATTTTGCAAGTTCTCCCACTTGGAAATCATGGAGGGGTCTGAAATTGTCATCGTAGGTGCATGTCCACTGTGAGAGACATAATCTAAATAAAAAAAATCCAGAAATCACAATATATGATTTTTTAACTATTTATTTGTATGATACAGCAAGGTTGCTCAGAATGATAGATTTACCCCTGAAAATCGCCCCCAAATAGCATTCACGTCCCTGATTGCCAGGCGTCTCATCCTGCTCTCTCCTGGAAGGAGCAGGCACCCCCAGCTTCACAAGGTGGATTAGAGATGTAATGCATTTCCTGAAGCTTGAGAAGATCAGTTATACCCTTAAAGGCTCCTTACAAACATTCAGGAAGGTCTGAGCCCCCTTTTTAGAGTACTATGAGAGCTTGCAAACACCATTAAATATGGATGACTAAGGTGTTATCATCAGAGTGAAGCGGCAGCACTCCCCAAAGACATCAACCCGAAGAAGCAGCAGTGAAGGCCAGAAAAAGAAGAGAGAGGGTCACTGTGAATTTGTCTCTAATAAAGCTTGAGAAAGGCCCCACCTCTCCGGGTTTGCTTGACCAATGAGAAGGGTGGAATTTCCAAGCAGGAAAATTCCTCTGTGGTTGATTTATGAATCTCTGTTTTAAGCGTGCTCATTTGCATGTGCAGCTGGATTGGTTTCTGATGAAGAAACTAAGAAAGATTCTTGTTAGGGCTGGGCCATATGGCCAAAAAAAAATATCATGATACATTTTTTTATATCAGTCGATATCGATAATTATCACGATAAAAGTCAAATCTTTATTTCTTTCAAGTTTAAAGGCAGATTTTTGCTCCTAAGTGAAAGTTGTAGAAACAAGAGCGTTAATTGTGGTTTTAAACTACTCTTTATTGTCAGAACATATCATGACAAACACTTACCAAACAGGTGAACATTTCACAAATCTGAGGTAGAACATTCAAACATTTGTCATTTTTCCTTAACAAAATAAATATCTTTATTGGACAATTAATTTCTTAGTTTCTGCATGTGCTAATTTTTATTTGGTAAAATGTAATATTCTGACTGTTTGAGTTTTATTAAACTTAACCATTGGTCATCCAGTATCATGCATTTATATCATGATAACCACAGATAAAACCAGGCATAGCCTACAGCACCTCACTATCATGGCAAAATGTAACTTTATGGTTTCTATGGTATTTGTATGAAAAACAGTAGCCTAAATACATTATTAAATACTGTAATTATATTCCATTAGTCCTTTAATACAGTCTACATTAATAATAATACAATTCAATATGTATATCCCACATTTCATGGTGCAAGCCTTCGGACTGTATCGTTGCGCACAGTGTTACTCCTGTTCGTCAGCGCTGTTTCATCTGCCTTTAAACTGGTTTAAATCACTGAGACATTTGTGTTCTTTGCTGAATTCAAGCGCTTCTCACTGGATCTCGTGACCGAGAGCGATCAGAGTAAATGCATCTGCTCTAGTGAGCTGGCACTGCGCTGCCGTTTGGATTTAATGGTCCGTGTGGCGTGCTGCTCAAATGAGTTTTGTTCCGCTTTTGGCGCATAAACATTATCGAACATTTATCGAACTCTTGATATCGTTTTATCGAGAAAAATTAAATCGCGATAATTATCGTTATCGTTTTATCGCCCAGCCCTAATTCTTGTAATGCTGATATGTTGCGCAGCTATCGGCATATCATGTACACAATCATTTCAATCTTCAAAGTACCAATTTATAGAGACCAAACATGGTATGGGTGAGGTTACATTGACCGTTGGTTCTATCATAAAATACACAGTATCAAAAAAATAATATAATTAAAAACACTACACAAGACAGTAAATCATTCACACAATTTTCTGGGATGCATGTTCATTTATACAGTACAGGCCAAAAGTTTGGAAACATTACTATTTTTAATGTTTTTGAATCAAAAATACAGAAAAAAAAAAAAATAATAATATTGTGATATATTATTACAATTTAAAATAATTGGTTTTCAATTTTTTATACTTTAAATTATCATTTATTTCTGTGATGCAAAGCTGAATTTTCAGGATCATTACTCCAGTCTTCAGTGTCACATGTGACATCCAGTCCATCACATGATCCTTTAGAAATTTAGAGTGTTGGAAACAGTTCTGCTGCCTAATATATTTGATGAATAAAAGGTTAAAAAGAACTGCATTTATTCAAAATAAAAAAAATATTTTCTAATAATATAAATCTTCTTTACTATGATCACTTTTTATCAATTTAACACATCCTTGCTGAATAAAAGTGTTGATTTATTTCAAAAAAAGAAAGAAAAAAATACTGCCCAGTAGTGTATATTGTTGTTACAAAAGATTTCTATTTTTAAAACATTTGCTTCTTTTTTTTTTTTTTTTACTTTTTATTCATCAAAGTATCCTAAAAAAGTATCACAGGTTATGAAAAAATATTAAACAGCAGAACTGTTTCCAACTTTGATAATGAATCATCATATTAGAATGATTTCTAAAGGATCATGTGACAGACTGGAGTAATGATCCTGAAAATTCAGCTTTGCATCACAGAAATAAATGATAATTTAAAGTATAATAAATTGAAAACCAATTATTTTAAATTGTAATATATCACAATATTAAAAAAAAAAAATCTGTATTTTTGATCAAATAAATGCAGGCTTGATGAGCAGAAGAAACTTCTTTCAAAAACATTAAAAATAGTAATGTTTCCAAACTTTTGGCCTGTACTGTAGATCAGTTCATCTATGATTAATGCAGCAAAGTCTGTTTTAAAGTCTGTTTCTGTCTTCTCTGTCTTGACCACGTGACCACATTTTTAACAGCAATAAAACCAACTTATCTGATTGTAGTCATGGTAACCAAAGACCCTTTAAAATAAAATTAAAATAAAAAATTATTTGAAGTGTAATTTGATTGTTTAATTTCCATCGGGTCCATTAGACTTCATGGGGAGGCAGGGTTTATGACCTATACTGAGAAGAGCACTGGGGGGCGATCGAGACGCTTTGGCTTCACTTTTCAGGACTTGTGCAGCACGCTTCAGAGCCACAGGATAAGAAAAGTCCACTTTTTGTTTCAGTTAAAATGACAAATAAATGCATACTCAGAGCGCTCCACAAGATGTGTTTGATTATACCCTCTGGATGCTCAAAATTGATCACACGAATTCATGTTTTACACAGCTTATTGTACAGTAAAGTTTATCGCCATTCCAAACTGTTGCTGCATTACGCACACACAGAAAGTCGCTTGCATATCACATGAAGATCGTGCACTCACATAAACATTCAGTAGCGCAGAAATGTATTGTCGACACTGTTCTGTGATTTATCAATAAAATAGCTTAGAAATTGATAAGTTCTAGCATATATTTCTTAGTAACTAATACCCACAGCTTCACTATTAGTAGAGAGACGCTAAAATTAGAATTAATTCACACGCAATAACCAGCTAGAATTAATTCACACGCAATAGCTCTCTCACTAATGCATTCATATAAATGTAATCTTTCCTGTGCTACTTTATCTATATCTGATTTAGAACGAGCAGAAATATGTGAGAAATATAACGTATGGAAGCATATGGGTAACAATTTGAAATGTAATACGCAAAATGACAATGCAATATTCTGTATTTAAATGTAGATTTTCCAATAGATTGCAAAAAAAAAAAAAAAATATATATATATATATATATATATATATATATATATATATATATATATATATATATATATATATATATATATACAGTGCAATGCATAAGTGAATACACCCATGCTAAAGTTGACTAAAAAGAGGAATAAAAAATCATATTTTGGAAATTGAACTTAATGCCTTAATTAAAAAAATTAGGAAAAATCCAACCTTTAAGGACACCAATTTTCTTTGTGAATGAATAATGTATCGTAAATAAATAAATGTTCTTCCTTAAAATACATGGTGCATAAGTGAGTACACCCCTATGTTAAATTCCCATAGAGGCAGGCAGACTTTTATTTTTAAGTATTTAAAAAAAAAAAAATTTAGGATACTATGCATCCTGATAAAGTTCCCTTGGCCTTTGGAATTAAAATAGCCCCACATCATCACATAGCCTTCACCATACCTAGAGATTGGTACCTCTGGGTATGGTGAAGGCTATGTGATGATGTGGGGCTATTTTAATTCCAAAGGCCAAGGGAACTTTATCAGGATGCATAGTATCCTAAAAGAAAATAAAAATAAAATACTTAAAAATAAAAATCTGCCTGCCTCTATGGGAATTTAACATAGGGGTAGTACACCCCTTATGCACCATGTATTTTAAGGAAGAACATTTATTTATTTACGATACATTATTCATTCACAAAGAAAATTGGTGTACTTAAAGGTAAATTTTTTAAATTAAGGCATTAAGTTCAATTTCCAAAATATGATTTTTTTATTCCTCTTTTTAGTCAACTTTAGCATGGGTGTATTCACTTATGCATAGCACTGTATATATAAGGGCTGAACGATACATCGAATTTTCATCGTCATCGCGATATGAACCCGCGCGATGAACACATCGCAACAGACAGCCTGACACGATGAATAATATGGAGGTATTTTTGGTGCAAAACTACTGAACGCCTGTGACAGTGAAATTTGTAGTTGTAGAGAATAGCCACACATGTGTATCAGTAAATGTGAAGTCACAGAGAAATGTTTTAAGAGTTGCAAACTTGTAGACTTTTTTTTATCTTCCACAAACACAACACAACAGTTACACCTTCTCAAATACTAAATTGCAGGTGCACAAATCCTATTCTACAAATCACAAATTAAGAAACTCATACGCTCACATTTTTGCTACAGTTGCTGCAGTGAATATGGTGCAAAACGCATTTACACACCTGCATAAAAAAATGTGAAGTCACGGAGAAATTTAGCTCATCTGCAAATCAGTATGTGAATTCATCCAATGAGAGTTGCACACTTGTAGAATATTTTCTCACAAATGTCTTGTATCACAAGTACATAACTACAGCTGCTTGAATCTGCTGCGACGAATCTCAAACACTGTTTTTCGCTTTCAAGTGACAAGTTTCGCGCGCTCTCCATTTTGCACCAAGTGCACCGTGAAATGTGGGGCAAAAGTGAGTTGTGCATCTGTAGAGGCAGTGGGCGGAGCCTACATGAATATTCATGAGTTTCCCGGGCATGCGCGTGGAACTGCTCATTCTAGTTCACGCTCCTCGTTTCTCAGCAGGTTTAATGGATTATTTCAAAAAAGGTAAATATAGTTTCAGCGCGAACTTAAACTACAATTGTGTATCGTTTTGTTAAATTCATAATGTTTTTATTAATTCGTCACTGACTGAATGATTGCTGGCATTCACTTCGTGTAGTAGGCCTATATACAGTAGCTACAGTAAACTTCAACTCGTCGTATAAATTGCACCTTGCGAAGCTTTAAAACTGTGGCTTTTACTAATTGTTATCATTTGTTGATTGCAATAAATTAAATAAACCATCATAAATGTATCTGTGGGCTAACACTTTTTAAAATATATATAATATATCCTGGTGTGATTGTTCTTAAATTCTTGTTCGTTTAAATAAGCCAAATTATTTAAGACCAAACTCAAGCATGAATGTGTTGCTTTAATACATATGTACAATTTGGATAAAACAAAATTGTATGGACAAAAGTGGATAAATTACATTTGATACATCTAGGTTACTGTAAATGAGAAACAAAAAAACACTTAACATTATTTTACGGAATATAATAAGCCACCAATTTGATGTTCTAAAAAAATATTTACAAGCATACTGGCAAAATAATGTAACAATATTATTTTTAATGTTTTGATTGCAAGGTGTGCTTGTGCTGGTTTTGATATAATAATATATACACTGTTCAAAAGTTTGGTATTAGTAAGGTTCTTAGGTAAGGTACCAAGACTACATATTTCTGAAAAACAGTAATATTGTGAAATATTTCACCTGTTTTCTATTTTAATGTTTAAAAAATATATATTGTGATGGCAGAGCTCATTTTACTCTAGATTTCAGTGTCACATGACCCTTCAGAAATCATTCTAATACTGATTTGCTGCTCAAGAAAATTTTCTGATTATTATCACAGTTGAAAGTGGTTGTGCTGCTTAATGAAGTGTGGAAATTGACCTTGCCTGCTTTAAAAGTATAACATTTCTTAAATCATAGTGATTCCAAACTTTTGTCATGCAAATCTTAAATGCCAGAATGTCATGTTTTAACATTGATCCAACAAAGTTTAAAGGTTTCATTTTCAAGAGTTCAAGTCAGAAGTAGATCATGCATTTGTATCAATGGTCATCATTGTGTATCATCCACGCACACAGAGCAACACATAAGGTCAAAGAAAGAACATGACAAAGAGAAACATCAGTGTAGGGTGCAAAATGTTTATTTGGACACGGATATGGTTGTGGAGTTATTTCCCAGAGATTATAGCCAGAGATGACACAGTTGTAAAGCTTCATAAGGTATCAGAAGAGCTTAGCAATAAATAAATTAAATGGTAATGGTAATGGTTCATGTATTTAGGAATATTCTGCTCTTCTGTTGGAAATAAGTGTTGCTGTAATCATTCAGGTGTTCTGGAATTTTTGGTTTTACGGTAAAAGTGGAACGTTATTTTTTTTATTGCAGTGACATTCAACAAATGATAACAAAAGACAGTTTAAAGCATTGCAATGTACAGAGGAAAAGCACAACGAAATGAACGAGTTGAAGTTTGCTGTGCTTTATATAGGCCTACACGAAGTGAATGCCAGCAATCATTTAGTCATTAACGAATGCACAAAATGTGCAAACTAATAAAAACATTATGAACTTTATGAAATGACAGGCGCGCTGGAAGCTGTTTCATGCGAGGGGGGCTGAGGGCTGGGTTGGAAAATGTGACGTCATTATGTTGTGGCTGACGACAAGACATGAAATTTCTCTGTACTGTATATGTGTTGTAGCCATTAAAGAAAACATTTAGTTTCATATTTATATTAAATATTATAGGCTAATGTTATTTTTTAATTTAATCAATTTTGATTATGAAAGTGAGCATATGCAGCATGAGAAAGATAAAGATACATCATGAGATGCGCAATAGACATGGAGTGGGTAAGACATGATTTTGACCACTTCATTGAGTTTTGTTTTGTAGAAAGACTATTTTTTAAAAGATTTTCGTTTTGTATAAATTGTATCTTAATTTTGATCAATGTTTTATCAACCAATTGCCTGTATTTAATAAATAATTATATTCATAATTAGTTTTGCCGGTTCTTTGTGGCAATCTTTATGCGTGCGGTCGTGCGCTTGAGTGCGGCTATATTATGTACACGCTCATTATCCAGTATAGCCTATTTAAGTAATAAAATCAATATAAAAGGGGCGATTTTTCCACTAATGGCTTAAATGAACAACTACTAGTCGACTAGAAAAAAACTTTAGTCGGAGGCAGCCCTTATTCCACATATTTTCGAACCAGCAGGCCATTCTGGGTTGAGCGAGAGACCCTGAGCGGAATGAGCGAGCATGACAAATTCAAACTTTCTTTTATTTTCTCCTTAGCTTGAACACTCACTACATTAGGCATAAGAGAGTTAGTTAACGCTGTCCATTTATTTATTTTTATTTCACGTTTTTTAAAGTACAATATTATGTTAGTCCACAGCCCCCTACCCTTCCCGCGCTAATGTGAAATGATACACAATTGTATTTTAAGTTCGCGCTGAAACTATATTTACCTTTTTTAAAATATTCCAATAAACCTGCTGAGAAACGAGGAGCGTGAACTAGACGCAGCAGTTCCACGCACATGCCCTTATTACGTAAAATAATGTTAAGTGTTTTTTGTTTCTCATTTACAGTAACCTAGTTGTATCAAATGTAATTTATCCACTTTTGTCCATACAATTTTGTTTAATCCAAATTGTATGTATTAAAGCAACACATTCATGCTTGAGTTTGGTCTTAAATGATTTGGCTTATTTAAACGAACAAGAATTTAAGAACAATCACACCAGGATATATTATATATATTTTAAAAAGTGTTAGCCCACAGATACATTTAAGAGGGTTTATTTAATTTATTGCAATCAACAAATGATAACAATTAGTAAAAGCCACAGTTTTAAAGCTTCGCAAGGTGCAATTTATACGACGAGTTGAAGTTTTCTGTAGCTACTGTATATAGGCCTACACGAAGTGAATGCCAGCAATCATTCAGTCAGTGACGAATTAATAAAAACATTGAACAAATTTGACAAAACGATACACAATTGTAGTTTAAGTTCGCGCTGAAACTATATTTACCTTTTTTGAAATAATCCATTAAACCTGCTGAGAAACGAGGAGCGTGAACTAGAATGAGCAGTTCCACGCGCATGCCCGGGAAACTCATGAATATTCATGTGGGCTCCGCCCACAGCCTCTACAGATGCACAACTCACTTTTGCCCCACATTTCACGGTGCACTTGGTGCAAAAGGGAGAGCGCGCGAAACTTGTCACTTGAAAGCGAAAAACAGTGTTTGAGATTCGTCGCATCAGATTCAAGCAGCTGTAGTTATGTACTTGTGTTTGTGCTAGAAAAATATACAAGACATTTGTGAGAAAATATTCTACAAGTGTGCAACTCTCATTGGATGAATTCACATACTGATTTGCAGATGAGCTAAATTAGTCCGTGACTTCATCTTTTTTTATGCAGGTGTGTAAATGAGTTTTGCACCATTATCTTGCGTCGGGACGCAAGATTCGATCGTTTCATCTCGTATCCATGAAGTGTGTCATAGTGGGCGACAACCTACGCGAGAGTGCGAGCAACAGTGAGTGTGTGTGTGCGCCAGTGAGCGAGTGTGTGTGTGTGTGTGTGCGCCGGTGAGCGAGTGAGTGTGTCGCGCGCACACACACACACACACACACACACTCGCTCACTGGCGCACACACACACTCACTGTTGCTCGCACTCTCGCGTAGGTTGTCGCCCACTATGACACACTTCATAGATACGAGATGAAACGATCGAATCTTGCGTCCCGACGCCCGTTGTAGTTTACGAATCCCCACGACACCCTACGTCAAATGGATCGTGTCAAAATCGCGCTAAAATCATGTAATCTGAACCAGGCAGGTAATAAACGCTTGACCTATCACGCAAAGAACCTATTAAAGCACTAAGACATGGGAACAGTATAGCTAACATTCACATTTGAATATTTATCGCAAGTCATATCGTCATCAGCAATATTAAACAATGTTATCGCACATCGCAGCTTTTCCTCATATCGTGCAGCCCTAATATATATATATATACATACACACACATACATACATATATATAGTTTGGTGCAAAATGAAAATTCAATTATATAAATTAATTTTGCCATTTTATACACTAGTTTTAATATATAAATTGAATCCATATTTTAACGCTTTATAAGTTGCAAAATTAAAATGAAAATGTATTACGGAAATGATTAGATATGTTTAACATGTTCAAGCAAACTGTAGCAAAATTATCATTTAAATTTTATTTTTCTTAATTGCATTTACGACACTTAAGACACTTGCGATTGTATTTCCATTAAGTGTCCCGCAATGAATGTAGCAAAATTCAATGTGCAATTTGAAAATGCATTCTGAGCCGATCACGTGCCTGTCCCACCCTGTCAATCACTGCGTGAAGTTGCCCCACCCCCCACCCAATGCAAAACGTCACAAAATAGGCTCAATCATTTTTACTTCGTTTGTACTGTATTTTTTATTTGTTTGTGCTGGTTCGATTTTTTTTAGATATTAAAATAATATTTATAGGTCATTCTGAGGTCACCCAGCACCCCACATGCTCCAAATAATAGTCTTGTTCGTTTGTGCCGGTTATAGTTTTGTTTGTGCTGCATCAGTTTTTGAAATATTAGACGGAATTATAAACGATGACGTCACCAGCCTCCGACCTGCTTCATGCTTGTGCTGCTTCGGTTTCTTAAATATCAAAATAATACTTATTGGTCATTCTGAGGTCACCTAGCCCCCCACATGCTCCAAATTCACCCAAACTAGTCTCTTTTGTTTGTGCTGCTTCGTTGTTTAAAATATTAGACACTAAATTATAGACGATGACGTCACCAGCCCCCCAATCAGCTCCACATTCACCCAAAAAAGGCTAGGTCGATGAATTTGACCCGTCAGATTCTGTGACCCTGTACATATATATTTATTAATATCTGATCAATATGCTTTATAAAATAGAAAGGGGATTCGTTTGTCTGCCTCATGTTTTATGATTATACAGCTGCATAAACAGAGATGGTCACACATCACATGAGTCACTTTATTGAATATTACATTTAGTTATGGTGAAAAAGAGCGGTCACATTTTTCGGTAGCTATGAATTTGACCCATCATATTCTGTGATCTCAGAGTAATGGGCCTATGCATTTGTCAGGAAAAACTATAGGATCTCCAACATTATTGGGTAATTATAGTTAATAGTAATAAGAATAAAGATAAGCATGTATCAGACAATGAGAATATTTTATACAAAACGAAACCATCATTAACACAGTCCAGCATCAGACAACAACAGCGCAGCATAATGTTGACACCAAACGGGTGTTGACGACTGATAAGGCAGAACATTCTCCCAGACGTTCCAACATCGTACTGGTTCTATCACCTGCAGACGCGTAATCATCTTCGGAAACACTACAATTTCTCAGTTCACGCTCCACTTCTTCTGCCAGCAAATTTAACGCTCGCAGCGGCTCTGCCAACGCGACGTTTCCTTCAAACAACTCAAAATACGTAACATAGCCTAACTTTACGTGGTGCCGAGCCCCGCCTTCACGCAGTGATTGACGGTGGGATGGGCACGTGATTGGCAAACGTTGCGTTACGGACGTGACAAAAAAAAATCTCTGTTTTTAGATGGCAACATATTTTTTTAGGAATTCTGTGAATTACACTGCGCAAACCAAAGGTATTTTTACCCATGGAATAAAGAAATGATGGCTCTCCACAGAACATAAAAAAATTATTTTATTTAATTTTTCTTGTTCGCATTTATGAGGAAAAAAACAATGTTACGAACGTGATAGTTCTCCGTTACGGACGTGACCGCTCTGAAAGCGGCACTAAAAACTACTTTTTTAATTTTTTTTAATTTTTTCATTAATCAACTTTATTATACTAAATCACTCTATTTTAAATGCTTAGATTATTTCTCATGTTGACAAGCGTGTGTGTTGTTCAAGACTCAATATAGACACCATGATTTTCCTACACAGAAAACAGAAACAGAACTGCTTGCTAAAATACATTAACAAATATTACTGTTTATCATATAGGAGTTCAAATCTCAGGTTTCCTCCACAGTTGTCAGCTTGATCGTGGGATTATGATAAATATTCATGTTTTAACCAAGAGGTGAAAACGCGACATCACGTGGCGGAAGTGTCTTATGAGACACAGTAATGCTCTTCTTCTGTAAGTTGTACTGTATCATATACCTAATACCTTCTGATATTCATATTTCGTCCTGTAAGCTAACTGGCAAAGAGAAGATTGTGTGCGCTTTATCCGCTTGATCTGCCGATTACACTGAGGCTCTACATAAATCTGTCAAAAAAATTTTTAAAATAAGACAATAATACTTATTTTAAAAAGTCATTTTCGGTTTCGGTTTTCGGGCAAATGCATCCAGAATTTTCGGTTTCGGCCCAGAATATGACGTTGATATTCGGTTGAATTTGGGCAACAACGTCAAGCCAACGTCTCAAGACAACGTCATATTTACGTCAAACACTGACATTCAGTCGTGAGGTATGGTGACCAAACCCCAACGTCACCTTGACGTCATAATGTTGACGTCCGCACAGCGTCAAATTTTAACATCATTAGACGTTGATATTTTGTTGGTTTTAGGTTGTGGTATTTACTAACCAAAATACAACGTCAAGCCAACGTCTTCTAACAACGTCATATTTGCGTCAAACACTGACATTTAGTCGTGAAGTATGGTGACCAAACCCCAACGTCACCTTGACGTCATAATGTTGACGTCCACACAACGTCAAATTTTAACATCATTAGATGTTGATATTTTGTTGGTTTTAGGTTGTGGTATTTACTAACCAAAATACAACGTCAAGCCAACGTCTCCTGACAACGTCATATTTGCGTCAAACACTGACATTTAGTCGTGAAGTATGGTGACCAAACCCCAACGTCACCTTGACGTCATAATGTTGACGTCCACACAATGTCAAATTCTAACATCATTAGATGTTGATATTTTGTTGGTTTTAGGTTGTGGTATTTACTAACCAAAATACAACGTCAAGCCAACGTCTCCCGACAACGTCATATTTGCGTCAAACACTGACATTTAGTTGTGAGGTATGGTGACCAAACCCCAACGTCACCTTAACGTCATAATGTTGACGTCCGCACAACGTCAAATTCTAACATCATTAGACGTTGATATTTTGTTGGTTTTAGGTTGTGGTATTAACTAACCAAAATACAACATCAAGCCAACGTCTCCTGACAACGTTATATTTGCGTCAAACACTGACATTTAGTTGTGAGGTATGGTGACCAAACCCCAACGTCACCTTAACGTCATAATGTTGACGTCCGCACAACGTCAAATTCTAACATCATTAGACGTTGATATTTTACAATTTACTTGTGACATTAACTTACCAAAATCAAACGTCAAGCCAACGTCATATTCACGTCAAACACTGACATTTCGTCATGAGGTATGGTGACCAAAACCCAACGTCTCCTAAACAACAATGTTAACATCCACACAACATGAAATTCTAAGATCATTAGACACTGATATTTTGGGGGGTTTTAAGTTGTGTTGTAAAGTAACAAATATTCAACATCTTTCCAATGTCAACATCTGCTAATTCTAACATACGCCTAGATATTTTCTTGGTTTTAAGTTGTGTTGTAAAATCCAACATTGTGCCAATGTCTCAAGCTAACGTCATATTGATGTCAAATACTAAATGTGAATGAATGTGTTGTTGGGTCACAATCTCACTTCTAAATTGTTGTGAGGTATGGTGGTCTAAACCCAGCTATGAGACAATGTTAACATCTAGGCAAACAACATTCCATTATTAGATGTTGTTGTTTTGTTGACTGCACATCATGGTTACTAACCAAAACACAAACGTCAGCATGCTAATGTACATACATCTAAAATAGGATACAGGCAACATTAGATTTGATATGATTTCAGTTATGGTGTTGGGTAAGATAAATCAATGTCTCAAATACCCCAACTTCAAGCTTCCTGTAAGCATGGCTCTTTATATTATTTAAGGTGATAGTTCAGATTATCCATAGATTTTCTGGTCCATGCAAGTGTAATAGATCAAGTTGACCCAGTGTGTTCCCTGTCAGAAGAACAAGCTCGACTTCACCAGGAGTGTGCTGATCTAAAATGAATGAACTACCTGCAAGCAAGCAACTGAAAGACTGTTGTGCGCACAACAACACACATTGGTTCGGGATTTATTAATGGTTTATACTTATTTCTACAATTATATAATGAATCCTAAACCACCTTGTGTTGTTTTGCATTTTTTTATATAAATATATCAGCTGGGCTGCTGCTCAAAATTATGTTGTTTGCAGGTGTATACACTATATTCATTTTGGAGCAGCACACTCCCAGTAAGGTGTTCATTCTCACAAGAGAAAATGGTTCAAATTGGGATGATCTACATTATGGAACAGCAAATACACTGTGTGGGTGAAATGTTTAAGTTGTGCCTTTTGGTAATGATCAAAATCTCCTAAGTCACAATACAGCAGTTTGTCAGCGACTAATGAATACAGGTAGTGACAGCGTAACAGTAATCAACATCTGTATAGCAACCACCTGACAAAAGTTTTAGCTGTTTTATCAGGGCTACTTATCAGGTGAGTTGGACCTCATGGCACTGAAATTTTGGTTATAGCGTTTATAACACATGGCCTTAATTTGGATTCCATGAGACACAGACATACATTGCACCCATAATTTATTTATCAAGTTGTGCTTCATAACAGTGCAGCTGTCAGACAAACGCAGTAATTATTATTAGTATACAATAATGATGATAATATGAACAACAATAATAATAAAATCAATTTAGCCTATTGACGTGTGTAAAAACAAATTGTAGAATGTTGCAGGTAACCCAAGAAATTTGAAAGTAATTCCTAACCAATCACAGTTAGGCATCAATTTGAAATTAATTCCGAACCAATCACAGTTAGGCATCAAAGACCTCACGTTTCCTCTCCAGCTGTTGTACTGGCGGGCTGGGCACTGCACAGTGCAGACATTTCAACATCCTGACACACCTGCTGTGGACGATGAGTGAACAGAGGTAAGGAAAATATAAATAGATATTGGTGTTTATTAGTTTTTTTTTTGTTTTTTTCTCTGTGAGGCAGCAATGGTTCTCTTACGAGAGGTTCTCTCGTACTGCGTAAGAACTTACGCTTGGGGAGAAAGTCTCTTTCCGCGAGATACTGAAGCCAAAAATTATCCTTAAGTTTTATATAATGCAAAACGCGTTGCAGCAGCATACAGACATAGGCGAGGCAGCTTGCGCGCCTATTGGCTGCCCTGCGGCAACTGCAGCAGCCTATCAAGAAGGCGCTCTTGACGCCTTGACCAATGGGGGTGCTTCGCGCCCATTTGCATAGCGTCCCGCCGAAATAGGCGTGGCCTAGGGCTATAAATATAGCGTCGAGAGGCTGGTTCACTGATTTTCATCTCTTCAGCGGAGCTCACGCATCGCTGGACCCTGAGAGAAGCCGCGCCGTCTGAAGAAGCCTTTCAGCGGGACGAGTCTGCATCGAAGCCGCTGGCCGCGCCGCCTTCTGCTGACATTCCTGCTGCGCTATCCGGTGCATTATATCCTTTTCATTGCTAGTGTGTGTTCGCCCCGCGACTCACACTTTTCTCTCTAAAAGAGCAGAGCGTCTTTTTTAAGATGCCTCGCACCTTCTGTGGCTCGTGCAGAGCCCCTCTCAGCGACGGGGACCGCCATGTTATTTGCGTTTCCTGCCTGGGAGAAGATCACGCAGCTCTCGCGCTCGCTGACGGCGGATGCCCTCATTGCGAGCTGATGTCTATGGCGACTCTGAGGACTCGCATAGCACAGTTTCACGAGTCTGCACCCCAGCCCGCCGCGCTGCCGCGCCGTAAGAAGCGCCGCGCTCAGCGAGGCCCTGAACCTCCTCCCACTGAGGCAAGCTCGCCGGTTCGCCCGCCAGCTTCACTCGAGTCGATCACCCCCGGACAACGGCCGCTGTCTGCCGCCGTTTCGGTCGCGGATGAATCTGATGATGTGGAAATTGCGGAGGAGGACAGCTGCTCTATCCTAGCATCAGGCAGTGAGGATTATCCGAGCTCTGTGGATCTCGCACCCCCTGCACGTGAGCCGTCTGGGAAACGGGCCAGCATTGAGTCAGAGCTGACGCGTCTGCTCTCTCAGGCCGTTGAGAGCCTCGGCCTCGAGTGGTCGACGCCCGTAGAGCCAGCACACAACCGACTGGATGGCTGTTTTCTTAAAGGGGACCGTGTTGCAACACCGTCTAGACCCGCGCCGTTTCTTCCTGAGCTTCACGAAGAACTCGCGAAATCCTGGTCTGCACCCTTTTCAGCCCGAGTTAAAACTTCTTTTTCTGCAGCATTCTCCGTTGTTGATGATGCTAAAAACAGAGGATACCAGTCTCTCCCTGCAGTAGAGGAAGCTTTAGCTGATCATCTTTGCCCGCCCTCCGCTGGACGGCGCGCTAAGACTGCGCTTCCCTCTAAAGCCTGCCGCACCACCTCAGCTCTGCACGGCCGCGCTTACACCGCCGCTGGACAAGCTGCAGCTGCGTTGCACACGATGGCCACGCTACAAGTTTTCCAAGCCAACCTTCTCTGCAAACTTGATGAGGAAGGACTGGAAGCTGTAAGCGTCGCGGATTTGAGAAGCGCTACAGACCTCGCTCTTCGCGCTATTAAGTCTGCTGCACAGGCCGTAGGGCGGATTATGGCCTCTCTCACCGTTGCTGAGAGACACCTGTGGCTAACACTGTCTGAGATGCCGGACTCGGAGCGCGCTGCGTTCCTCGACGCTCCCATCTCCTCTGCTGGGCTCTTCGGATCGTCCGTCAAGGATTTTGCGGACAGATTCGCTGAGGTACAGAAGACATCGCAGGCCATGAAACATTTCCTGCCTAAGCGCGCTAGCTCCGCAACAGGTCGCTCTAAACAGCCGTCTGCTCGAAGCTCACAGCCGCAGCCACCGCCCGCCGCCGCCGCCTCACAGCGGAAACAGGCCCGAAGCTCGAGACCGCGCTCTCGCTCTGCTGGCCGCCGCCCTCAACGTGGTCCTCGGCCAAAGATTGAAATCAAGCCCGAGGCCTCAAAGTCGTCCTAGCCCTTCTAGGAAAACGACGGTGTTCAAGTCCCGCTGCGGCCAGACTTCCACCAAAACTACCAGCTCGCTCAGTTCCAGAAAATGTGACTGTTCCAGCTTATTTAGCAGTAAACAAGTCGGTAACACAGCCCGCTTGCCTGCTTACAAACGCCGTTTTTACGGCGACCCAGATATATCCCTCAAAGAGTGTAATTTCTGGCATTCCGGCCACGGCCGATGGTGTTGTGAGTGTAGAAAATCACGTACTATCACGTGCTCATTCCTACACACAAGCACAGCTCTTCACACAGAGCTCGCGCTCATAAAAAGTAGTGAATGTGCCTACAACTCAGTGCCCACATACACTGCACACTGCATGTCTTCCGGTTTCTGTAAAAACGAAACCAAAACACATACAGTCACTGGCCAAAGATGTGTTCAGTGCTTCTCATGTGCCCGCTGTGTCGCGCCCATATGCACTCACAGACATGTTAAACCCCGAAGGGTCTCGCCCGCTCGCCTCCTCTCAGCTACCCGCTGTATCAGAGTTGAGTGCGGGCAGGCTGCCCGCTGTTATCAGCGCACCCCCCGCCTCGTCTGCCGCAAGCACGGCACCTATGTCTCAGCACATAAGAGCTCTTCAGCCGCCACACTGTCACGGCCAGAGCGCAGACTTCATTCAACCCCTAGCTATTCATGCGAACGCATGGGCACAGCTTCCCGGGGTATCAGAATGGATGCTGAACATTATAAGAAGAGGCTATTCGCTACAGTTCGCTCGACGCCCTCGCCGCTGCAAGGCGCGAGTCGAAACTACGGTAAAGAAGGAAGTAGCTCATCTACTTTGAGCCGAAATAGCGAAACTATTGAGCAAAGGGGCCATAGAACCCCTATCTCAAGCTCAGAGCGAAGGGGGCCTGTACAGCAGATATTTCCTGGTACCGAAAAAAGACGGGGGTCTCAGACCCATTTTAGATCTAAGACGGCTGAACAGAGCGCTTTCGAAGCGCCCTTTCAGAATGATCACGACCAGACAAATCCTCTCGCAAATTCGCCAGGGGGACTGGTTTGCGTCGATAGATCTGAAAGACGCGTATTTCCAGATACAAATAGCGTCACGTCACAGGCGATTTTTGAGATTCGCCTTCGAGGGCCAGGCATATCAGTATACAGTCCTACCGTTCGGCCTGTCTTTAGCACCCCGTACATTCACGAAGTGCATAGACGTGGCCCTCGCTCCCCTGAAAATTCGGGGGATGCGAGTTTTGAACTACTTGGACGATTGGCTAGTTCTGGCTCAGTCTCGAACAGAGCTCACAGAACGCATGACCGTTTTGCTCGAGCACCTCGAGAAATTAGGTCTCACAGTCAACTGGGCGAAGAGCTCGCTGTCTCCCAGTCAGGAAATATCCTTTCTGGGCACAGACCTGAACTCGCTGTCTATGACAGCTCAGTTATCGCCACAACGCAGACTGGCCGTTCAGCGCATGACGGAAAGCTTCCGCCGCGGCGCTATGGTCCCGCTCAAACAGTTTCAAAGGATGCTGGGCCTCATGGCCGCAGCATCGCCAGTGCTTCAGCTGGGCCTCCTTCGGATGCGCCCACTACAGTTCTGGCTACAAGCGCGTGTGCCGCGCCGAGCATGGACTTCCGGTCGTGTTCGCCTCAAGGTCGATCAGAAATGCGTTTCAGCTCTGAAACCTTGGACGGCGACCGACTGGTACCGGTCAGGAGTAAGCCTGGGGACTTCCTCGAGTGTGAAGGTGGTGTCCACGGACGCCTCCACCTCGGGATGGGGAGCGCTGCTCGAGGGCAGACCGTTCTTTGGCCTATGGTCAGAACGGGAAAAGCTTCTACACATAAATTGCCTGGAAATGATGGCAGTCGACAAAGCGCTCAGGCGCTTCTATCCCCAGATAGCAGGACACCACGTTTTAGTCCGTTCGGACAACATGGCGGTGGTGGCCTTTATAAATCACCAGGGAGGTGTCAGATCCCGAACTCTTCACAGGCTGACGGAACACCTCCTGGTCTGGGCCCAGCACAATTTGCGCTCTCTGAGAGCAGCCCATGTGCCCGGCCACTTGAATCTGGGACCAGACAGACTGTCCAGGAACAATGTTCCGGCAGGAGAATGGTCCCTGCATCCACAGACAGTCCAATTGCTGTGGAAGAAGTTCGGCAAAGCGGAAGTAGACCTGTTTGCGTCTCAAGAAAACGCTCACTGCCCGATATACTTCTCCAAGAGCAGGGACGCGCTGGCTCACGTATGGCCCCGCTGCCCGCTCTATGCCTTTCCCCCCATTTCGCTCATACCTCAGGTAATAGAGCGGATCAGGGAAAGTGGATGCTCGGTGCTACTAGTAGCTCCGTTCTGGAAAAACCAGGTTTGGTTCCCAGTTCTGATGCAGCTAGCGAGCTCTGCCCCATGGCCGATACCGCTGAGGAGAGACCTCCTCACCCAGGCCAAGGGCTCGATTTGGCATCCTCGCCCGGAGCTTTGGGCCCTACACGTGTGGGCCATCAATGGGTACCCGCTCATCTCCCTACGGGAGTGCTAAACACGATCACGCAGGCTAGAGCGCCCTCTACGAGACGGCTCTATTCCTCAAAATGGTCTGTGTTTTCTAGCTGGTGCACAGCCCGTGGCGCGTCGCCCCAGGACTGTGGGGTGACGGACGTTCTTTCCTTCCTACAAGAGCTTCTGGAAAAGGGCAGAACCCCTTCCACGCTCAAGGTTTATGTGGCAGCTATAGCGGCGTTTGCTCAACCAACGCTAGGCCAGTCACTTGGGAAGAACGATCTGGTCATTCGCTTCCTAAAAGGAGCGAAGAGGTTAAACCCTCCCAGACCTCCTTCAGTTCCCATATGGGACCTTTCCACGGTCTTGGAGGCCATGAAAGGTGCCCCATTTGAGCCAATCCAATCTGTGGATATCAAACACTTGTCCTTCGAGACAGCGTTTCTTTTGGCTCTCGCTTCAGTAAAGCGTGTGGGGGATTTACAAACGCTTTCAGTAAGCGCGACATGTATGGAGTTTGGGCCAAATGACTCTGTTGTCAGGCTCAAACCGAGACACGGGTATGTTCCTAAATCCCTCAACACACCCTTCAGGTCCCAGGTCATTTCCCTGTCGGCCTTATCGGTCCCTGACGAGGAGAAGGACGCCGCTTTGCTCTACCCGGTCAGGGCATTAAGAGCTTATGTGTCTCGCTCGTCTGCTTTCAGACAGACAGAGCAGCTATTTGTTTCGTTCTACGGGCGCTCTAAAGGGCTAGCTGTGACGAAACAGACCCTATCCAGGTGGATAGTGGATGCCATAGCGCTGGCATACATCTCTAAGGGCCTACAATGCCCATTAGGTGTCAGAGCGCACTCCACAAGAGGCATGGCCTCTTCGTGGGCTTGGTCTAGTGGGATTTCTTTACATGATATCTGTATGGCGGCAGGCTGGGCCTCCCCGTCTACATTTATCAGGTTTTATAACCTGGAAGTTCCCGCTTTGCAGGCTAAGCTGCTGTCGGTCTAATAAGCCAGTACTATCTGCCCCGATGTCGGCTCAGAATACTGGGAGTTGATGAGCAATGCTCACGGATCGATTATGCAGCCCTGAGGGCAATTGTAAGACCCATAATTTTCATCAGATCAGGCCAAATTTCGCCCTGACTGTATGGAACATTATTATCTTAAAGCACCCTGATGGGATGCTACTTATTCAGGAATGAGCCTCTCTTCCTGGGCTCTCTGTGAGTCCCTGATGATCATGTACCATATGGGCCCCGGGCACATGCCCTTGGGACTTTGGTATTGGATCTCAGCACGCACAGCGTTTTACATTGTGTTCCCCAAGCGTAAGTTCTTACGCAGTACGAGAGAACCTCTCGTAAGAGAACGTACTCGGTTACTAACGTAACCTCGGTTCTCTCTAGAGAGGGAACGAGTACTGCGTATCCTTGCCGTGCCTGCAGTTCGCTCTGGTTCGCTCCGGCGATGAAAACCAGTGAACCAGCCTCTCGACGCTATATTTATAGCCCTAGGCCACGCCTATTTCGGCGGGACGCTATGCAAATGGGCGCGAAGCACCCCCATTGGTCAAGGTGTCAAGAGCGCCTTCTCGATAGGCTGCTGCAGTTTCCGCAGGGCAGCCAATAGGCGCGCAAGCTTCCTCGCCTATGTCTGTATGCTGCTGCAACGCGTTTTGCATTATATAAAAATTAAGGATAATTTTTGGCTTCAGTATCTCGCGGAAAGAGACTTTCTCCCCAAGCGTAAGTTCTTACGCAGTACTCGTTCCCTCTCTAGAGAGAACCGAGGTTACGTTAGTAACCGAGTACGATTTTTGTGAACTGGCGCGATTTTCCACCTACTATTTAACTACCAGAGTACCTTTAATAATGTAGTTAAAAGTGACTTAAATATAATAACTATATATATATATATATATATATATATATATATAGTACAAGTAGTGATAGGAATGTCGCCTCAGCGCACGTTTTTCTGACTGAACTGCACGTGCGCCGGCTGTCCGGTTCGCTGGGGGTACCGCTGTTGTTGAGCGAGTCGGGGAAACGTGACTAGCACGTGAAATAAATGCGTTAATTTATATACATTTTACGGAGCCCTCCACATGACACGCATAATAGTGGCCATATGTGTCCTTTGCCGTGGATTCTAGATCACTTTATTGTGTAAAATGTGCTAGTGGGTCAATTTAAAGGGTCAAAAGATTTTCGACATGCCAATTTTAAAATACAAAAAATAATAATATCTATTGCAATTGTTCTAACATTAAGACTGTTGTGTACACATAAATACTGAGTGTTTATTCATATAGATGAATTGGTCGTAGCCTTAAAAAATGTCATGTGGTGCGACCGTGATTTATCATATTTTATTTCCTTAACATGCTTAACAATTTTTTTTTTTTACAAGTTCTGGTAACACTTTACAATACGGGTGCACTAATATGCATTAATTCATGCACAGATAATCATGAGTTAATGTATGACACAATTATTACTGCATCAGCAACTAAAATGGAGTCTAAATGATTAATACTGTAGATGAATTAATATATGAATAGTAATTAATTAAATCTGTCATAAAGTATTAATTCCATAATAATATATTTTATTAACTAATAGTGTCAATTAATGTGTTCATTACCACAATGGGTCAAAGCTAATGATTTGCAAAGGTATCATTATGTGTCCATTAACTAATTGTTAAGTAATATGTCATAGTAAAATCCATAGTGTGGATGTCAAAACCAAAATGACATATTACAATTAGTTAATCATTTGTCTTAAGCTGTAAATTTACTCTCTGATTTTTGTAGCCCCCCGGCAAATTCAGAAGCCCATCTCAGAAAAGCAGACCAGACCACCTTCTCAGGGAGGACCATCTCTCCAAACAAAACAAAGTTGAAGATCAGGTTCACCTGTTGATCAGCAATCTACGCAAAGTCAACCAACACATGGGAAACATTCCCTGTACCCAATCCCAGAAGCAAGAAAGTATATAGTAGTAGTTGTGTGTGTGTATGTGTGTGTAGAAATGTCAAATCATTTGAATGGGTTAGTGTTAAAAACTTAGACCCACTTAAGGGCCCATGTCATCCTCAGTTATAATATAAGGGAAAAATATGATTTGTGCATTTTACTTTTGCTTTCAAATTGGCGGCAATTGCTTGAATGGTGGGTTCATTATTGATCTTAATGTAAAACAAAATAATACAGTACAATGACAAACTTGCTTAAAGGGGTCATATAATGCCATTTTTGTACAAGCTAATATGATTCTTTAGGGTCTAAATTAAAAGTTTGTAATATACTTTAATTAAAAATTCTCATTAGTATTGTAAGAAAACACTAATTTTACCTGGTCAAAAACAGCTCTGTTTTCAGCACGCCGTTTCAGTGCATGTGTCTTTAAATGATAATGAGCTTTGCTCACCCCGCCCCTCTGTTCTGTGGGTACACCGTATTAGACATTCTCTGACCGTATCTAACACAATAACCACGTGTTATTCGTTATAAACGTGGGATTATGAATTATATTGAGAACGTCGTACATAGAAAACATGCCGTAATGTACCCTGAGTGTAAACCTTAGACGCATTCATTGTGAAGCCTGCAGCAAGGTTTGCAAATTTCACAAAGATTAATATAAATACTAATATAAAGGTTAATAAAACATTACACTCACATCTTCTGGAGGTTCAGCAGGAACACGTTGGTACCGATCCGTTTTTTCTCGTTTGTGAAGCTGTCTGGTGTGAAATGATTCGCGCAAACATGAAAGCACAGACGATCGTGGGGAATCCCCGTGAGGGAATCCCCGCGTCAATCCTTTGGGCATATGGCTTCAAAAACAAAACTCAGCCACTGCTTCTTCAACGGCTCGGATTTAGGAACATCCAAATGACTGCTGTGTTCCTTATTACATCTAAGAACAGAACACCACAATCGCTTAGACGCCATTCTACTCCAGCATATCAACAATGGCGGACTACTATGACGACGGCTGTCACAGCTTGCTCAGGGCGGGTCTTGTGTTGAAACACGGCTGTCAATCACAATAGCGGGAGGGGCGTACGATCTTATGACGTCACAATATCGAACGGCTTGATTTCAGAGATGGTCAAACATATAAGGAGATTAAAACAAAACCACTGGATGGATTTTTATCATGATAGGATGGTTGTGTACAGGCACTGCCAACAGACATTTCAGTGCAATCAACTTGTAAAAGTGCATGTACCATTATATGACCCCTTTAAATAGGCGCTTTTACATTTCGTTTTCAAACCTAAATCTTCCGTCATCATCTTGTCAGTCAGCTCCTCACTAACGCTGCATTGAGCAGACAATTTCAGGTTTTAAGTGTAGCGTCTGTTCTCTAACTTTTTCAACCTTTTAGGACCCACACTAAAACGTTGTGTTTTTGCTCACCCCCGAAAGTATCAATTTTAACATGTTATAAAACCAGTGTGACATCAAGATATGACAAACCTACTAAACTATAACAACCGCTTCATAATGTGTTGTATATAATTAATTATTTGGACATTTAAATCCTCTTTCTTTTGTATCCACAGGTTGATGACAAATGAGGTAATGGCCAGTTTCAATATGAAGTGTGGGAAGGGGAAGCTTGCCTTCACCAAGCTCCATCTTTACAATGTTGTCACAGGTAAAAAAAAAAAAACCTCATAGTACCTTTCCGTTTGATATCTTTAATTTTTCAGAACTCTAACGTAGGGGTGGGCAATCTGACAATTTTATATCGTGATCGATCTTGAAGACGTCCACGTTATACTTTTCAAGCGAGTCTTAGAGATCGCAAACTTTTATGTCCTCATAACAGCAGGACTTTTATTTTGACAATAATGTGTCCCCAGTGAAGCTGACTTTTATTTTTACGGGCGACCCTGAGCACACAGCGCTCCTATTCTTCGTCTTCATTAGTTTATGGTCTCTGTTTAACAGTTTTGTCTAATACGTTACTGGATAGAACCTGTTGTTGGATAGAGCAAAAAGTAAACTGTATATGAAAAAGTATTATAGTGTTTGCTTTTATATTATTTGTAACAGAAAGGCAAACACTATTAATACTTTCTCATTTACCATGAGCATTCAGCAAATATACGCATTTATATCATTTAAACAAATCTTTGAATATTTAAAAAACATTTAATTTCACAATCCTTGCAGACTTAGTCGAATCCAGCTGTCAGATATTCTGAAGTGTGCATAGACGGTCAGTCCTGGTCAGTCCATGTGAATTAGTTCAGCTTCACTGGGGACACATGATCGACAAACTTTAAACCCTTGATTTCAAACTATGCTGGGGCTATATTCAGTTGCCCTCTGTCATATTCATGTCATTTACACTGTGTGCTAAATGTAAAATGAGTGTCACCATGTCTTTATTTGAAAAAATATGATTCCTAGTGCGCACAAACTTACTGAGTGCCCAGTTAAAGGACAAGTTCGGTGGGCTTTAAGTGTAAAATACAGAACTTGTCCTTTAATTACACTATTTTTATTCACATTTTTTAAGCGATTTCTTTTATATGTGAAAAATTCGGTAATAGCCTATAATTACAGAATTAAGAAGTTACAATCTAAAATAAGGCTGTTTAATTTATAGATTTTTTTTTTTTTAACTTTTTTAATTAATTTTCAGATTATTTATTTAAATATGAATTCATATCTTAGTATATCAGATTGGTATCGGTCGATGCCAGTCTGAATTTTCTTGATGAGAGTTCATCTCAAATTTGGGAAGATCACGATTATGATCATGGATCGTGATTGTTTCTTATAAGATCGTGATATGAAATTTTTGTAAGATCCCCCACCACTACTCTAACTGTTGTTTTTACATTCATTCTGATGTCTTTTAAATGTTCATTTAGCTTAAGACACTCTGCAAAAACACTTAGGCTTTGCACCTGTGCATTCACATTTTTCTGCTTAGAAGGTCTGATCGCTATTTGTGAACAGCATCAAAAGTAAAAATTTCTCTCTTTTGATGAGTTACAGCATGTACATGCAAGAATGTTACATGTGTATGGCCCTTAAAGCTAGGGTAGAATTTTTTTTTTCCAGAAACTGGTTGAAAGTGTGTTCCTATCTTGGTATATATATATATATATATATGTATATATAGGATGTCCTACCTGTTTGTCAATATATACATTTGCATACCTCTACGCAACTTGTTTGCAAAAACAAACATGTCATCAGCGTGTTCATTGTGCAGAGAAAGTGAGAATAGATGCCAAACATTAGCAGTTCCTCTTGAACCAACAAGTGAAAAAGGTTTTATTTAAAAAAAAAAAAAACTTATGACATTATATTATTGCAAAATGTTTTTGTTTTTTTTTACTTTTTTTCATTATTCACATTCATTATTATTGTTATGTCTCACCAGTGAATAAGACATGAGGTAATCTAAAAGCGTTGCACTTTCCTCCACCAACTCTGTCTCTCCTCCTGGCTCTTTGCAGAGGAGGCATGGCTTTGGAGACACTCTGAAGGGAGGGTGGGATCGTATGCTTTCAAAGCTAGCTTGCTATTGCTAGCCTCTGTGAAATTTCCTACCCTAGCATTAAGACTGTTCGCAATATTTATTGTTTTAATGCTTACTGTAGTGCATCATATCCTATATTCCCCATACATTTTAATTTTCTAATATTTCTTACAGAGAGTGTCCAGAGGACTTCAAAGGAGACGGAGGCAAACATTGGAGCGGTTGTCGCCTTATGTTTAAAATATGCCCCAGACAAGGTGGGCGGAGGTGGCAGGAAAAACATTTGTACGATTTTAGAATAAGGATAATGTTAAATATAAATGGTTATTGTTGAAATCCTTCTGTTAAAATAAATGTAAATAAAATAAAATAAAAGGTTATTTTATAATCCATTTAATTTCTTTGTCATTTATCTAATAAACAACATTTGTGGATTCCAGTTTCACTAAGATTTTTAAGTTACTTTTCTGTTTGCTCTTGTCTTAAGATAAATACTTTTGGGTTGTCTCGCATTGGATCTTGCCCTCTGTTCGATCTTGTTGTTACATGAAGTTTCTTTGTATGTTGATTTTTATTTTACAACGAAAACCTGGCTTTGCCAATGCCAATGCCAACAAAATAACCATATATTTCTTTAAGTTGGAATTTGACAGCTGATGTTGTGTTTTGAATGATATCTGGCCCAACATGTGAGTTTGATGTCTAGCTTAACATTGGGTTCTGACGCCAAACTGATTTCCATTTTCAACCAAAATGCAATGTCCAACATGGGAGGTTTACCCAACATCAAGTTGACGTCATAACCCAACGTCAGACTGACGTTTACTTTCAATGTTGGACAGACATTGCATTTTGGTTGAAAATGATAATCGGGTTGACATCATAACTCAACGTTAGATTGATGTCTACATCAAACGTTGGATAGACGTTGCATTTTGATTGAAAATGAAAATCGGGTTAACGTCATAACCCAACGTCAGTCTGATGTCAATATCCAACGTTGGAAAGACGTTGCATTTTGATTGAAAATGAAAATCGGGTTGACGTCATAACCCAACGTCAGTCTGACGTCATAACCCAACGTCAGTCTGACGTCAATATCCAACGTAGGAAAGACGTTGCATTTTGGTTGAAAATGAAAATCGGGTTGACGTCATAACCCAACGTCAGTCTGACGTCAATATCCAACGCTGGAAAGATGTTGCATTTTGGTTGAAAATGAAAATCGGGTTGACATCATAACCCAACGTCAGTCTGACGTCAATATCCAACGTAGGAAAGACGTTGCATTTTGGTTGAAAATGAAAATCGGGTTGACGTCATAACCCAACGTCCGTCTGACGTCAATATCCAACGCTGGAAAGACGTTGCATTTTGGTTGAAAATGAAAATCGGGTTGACGTCATAACCCAACGTCAGTCTGACGTCAATATCCAACGCTGGAAAGACGTTGCATTTTGATTGAAAATGAAAATCGGGTTGACGTCATAACCCAACGCCAGTCTGACGTCATAACCCAACGTCAGTCTGACGTCAATATCCAACGTAGGAAAGACGTTGCATTTTGGTTGAAAATGAAAATCGGGTTGACGTCATAACCCAACGTCAGTCTGACGTCAATATCCAACGTAGGAAAGACGTTGCATTTTGGTTGAAAATGAAAATCGGGTTGACGTCATAACCCAACGTCAGTCTGACGTCAGTATCCAACGTTGGAAAGACGTTGCATTTTGATTGAAAATGAAAATCGGGTTGACGTCATAACCCAACGTCAGTCTGACGTCAATATCCAACGTAGGAAAGACGTTGCATTTTGGTTGAAAATGAAAATTGGGTTGACGTCATAACCCAACGTCAGTCTGACGTCAACTTCCAACGTTGGACAGACGTTGGATATTGACGTCAGACTGACGTTGGGTTATGACGTCAAACCGATTTTCATTTTCAATCAAAATGCAACGTCTTTCCAACGTTTGGGTCCAACGTCAATCTAACGTCATATTGACGTCCGGTGCCTGCTGGGTTGTTATATTATATAAACTTAATCTTTAAAATGCTACGAACGTGACAGAGCACTGAAGCGTCATGACCTCTTAATTATAGCCCTTATAAATTCAACAGGCAGTGCTGTTATGACAAAATTAGTATATTTATTTCTCAGGCATACCTCCATCTTGCTCTTGCTTGCAAAATGCTTTATGTTAAAATAAAGTTAAAAAAGGAGTGTCTATGATCCCTCTTTTGAAAGCATGAAATATGGTTGGTTGAAAATTTTATTTTAGCATTGTTGCTCACCTCATATGTGGTAGAAAAAACAAGGCAATTTTCCTAATATCTGATACAGCACATTAATACAGTATATTGCAGACCTAAATGGGCAACTTAAAAAGGGGTTTTAACTTTTGGTAAAAACTTTATTTTTTCATGGTAAGGATGACTTTTGCGTGGAATTGCCCAAAAGCCTTGTGGAGAGCGCTGTGTCATATGCCATTGCTGTGCATAAGGCAACCCGCGTTCAATCTCAGCTCAAGGTTCAGGCTTATTTGTCAATTTAGTTATTATTATAATTCATTAATGAAGTCATCAGTGACTAATCGACGTCGACTTGACTTATCACATAAATGTCGACTTCCTTCGTTCAAAAATCGGAGTCGTTCAACCCCTATTGTGTACACACACAGCCGACACATTTATGTTCAAACACCATGTAAAAGTGAATTTTGCATTATAGATCCCCTTTAATCTACTACTAGTTGTAAATTCAGAAAACTTGAATATGTATATATTTCACCTTGCCCTTGTGTGTCTCCTGTAACCAGTGGCGTAGGCGAATGAGACAGCTCTCCTGGAGGGGTGTGAGGTCACCCAGGTAACGTTTGATGTAGTCTGCATCCAGTTTATCTAAAAATACAAATTGAAACCATTTACATCCACTATACCTTAAAAAAAAACTTTGCTAATATGAAAAGTTAAGAAAGAGTTAAGCAAAGTGTGTTCACTTTTTTTTTATAAACAGAAGCTTGTTTCCTTTGTTGTATAGGTGTGTTTTATTTGTGAATTGTTAGAGACAAAGTACAAAAGAGAAGCCAAGAATACAATGTTCTAGTATCAAGTACAAAAGGTCCCCAGAGTGGCATCAGTGTAAATACTAACCATCCTGACTGGTTACCAAGGTGTCGTTTAGGCTGCCAGGAGGACTGCTGCCCTCTTTACACAGTTGAGTCTCATTTATGCTCTCAGGAGGGGCTTCAATGGTGATTGTGGGAGTGATAGGCAACACAGGGTGAACAACTGACACCATAGGCTTTGTGGGTGATGTTAGGCAAGGGCTCCACTGAGGTAAATGGGTAACACCTTCTTCCTCCAGCTCCCTCAGATAGTATTCAATAATCTCTTTACCCTATAGAGAGATAAGAACATGTCGTTCACATTTGAGAAAGGCAACTGCAATGAACTTTTTGAAAATGTGACAAAAACTGATTTGTGAGAACTTCTGAAGTTGTCTTCATGTGAAATGCTCATAAATCGATAAACTAACTAAAAAATAAAACCAACATGTGTATGTATTTTTGAAGAAGGCAGTGGTGGGCGTGACTTTACACCTTTTTGATGCTGCTGGCATACTGTTTCATGGCAATCTTCTCTACTGTACTCTCAAAACCAAAGAAAGATTTGATGTCCAGACTGGCAGATTGTTCAAAACACGTCCATTCTTCATTTTCTGGGTGAACCTAACATTGGACAACAGACATGCCAACTTTGTTAAATTGCCACAATACACAATGAAATATTTTTTAAAAATTCTACAAACTATGGCCTGTTCATACAGGCAGCATTTAATTTTTTGCAGTTTGAATTCCAAAATACATAATAAGTAGATTTTGTTCAGATATAGGATACATGTGATATCAACAACATAAAACTGTCTATAGTTACTTTTCACTCATGATAACCCCCCAAAAAATCTCTCATACTGACAAATCGTGCTGTGTGTGTGTGTGTGTGTGTGTGTGTGTGTGTGTGTGTGTGTGTGTGTGTGTGTGTGTGTGTGTGTGTGTGTCTGTCTGTCTATCTATAAATTACAGAAACGTCTGTCTGTCTGTATGTCAGTCAGTATGCCTGTTATTCGCATATCTCTCGAACCGTTAGTCCGATGGATTTCAAACTTGACAGGTGTCTCGCTACGGGCACGAGTAAGTGCAGTGCCAAGTTTGATGTTGTTTGGGTTAGAAATGCAAAAGATATCGGTAAAAGAAGCACTTAGAAGGTTGTGGTTTAAAAATAAACATTCTGACATTAGAGGGTTGTATCGGTCAAAGAAGCCCCAAGAAGGTTGTGGTTTAAAAAATAAACATTCTTACATAAATGTGTTTTCTTTACCAAGAAAGTGGCAAGATGAAAACCACTATTTTCTGTTTCAAACTTTCACATAGCATCTTTAGGTTAAAATAACATAAAAAATTTAAATCCAGATTTTGATTTTCAAAGATTT